>NW_006408992.1:480175-482358 GCF_000296735.1 Chrysochloris asiatica | reverse complement strand
ATCACAGGCAGACCTGTCTCTTCCTGGACAAGAAATTCTTTTGGGATGTGGCGCTGTAGGTTAATGTGCTGAATTGCAAGATCGGTTTGAACTGCAAGGTTGGTGGTTCAAGCTCACCAGCTGCACCTTGGAAACCCTATACAAGGTCACTATGAGTCAGAACTGACTGGACGGCACTTAACAACAACAAGAAGTAATCAATGCTCAAAGGCTCTCAGCTTAGCTCCATGAGTCAGCAAACCTAACATCCTCCTCAATGAAATGCCTGGAGGTACCTGACTCTGGAGCAAGCCTTGTGTCCACAGACACACCGCTCAGTTGCTCTGTGGACCCGGAAGCCCATCCTTCTGCCACATGCTCTTGTTCTTGGTTCTATTACTGCAGCTGCTTCTCTGTCCCTCCTCTGTGACTCCATCCAGTGTCACAGCTGTCTGAACTTGGGTCTTGTGATTTCAATGTACACACATATCAGCATCCACAGGACACGTTGTAATCCTTGCCTGCCTTTGATGGTAGTGAGATTGCCAGCCTCCTTTTGTTTCTGCGATGGCTCATTTTATACCCAGAAGGATGACAACATTGACTAATCACAATTAGTCTTGTTAACAATCCTCACAACTGAATCATATAATTTATCAGTATCTCTCCCCATCTCCTTTTATCAAGACCCATCAGGAAAAAAGTTGTTTGGTGGGCGTTTACAAAGACTGTGGTGCTGTGGGTTAGTGCGCTGGACTGCATAATTGGTTTGAACTGCAAGGTCGGCGGTTCAAGCTCACCAGCTACTCCTCAGAAACCCTACATAGGGTTACTATGGGTTGGAACTGACCCTATGGCAGTTAAGAATAACAACAACAATGGTTAAATAGTTCACTTTATCACAGCACTGTACTGTGTTTTAGGGGTTCTAATATTCATGCATCCCACACCAGCATTTGTTGTTTTCTGCTAATTTTTATATCGGGGTCATGTTACCAAGGGTGAAATCCCATCTCACTGTAGACTGATTTAAATCTTTCCAGTGAATGGAAGCATTTTTTTCCGGTATTAGCTAGGTTGGCTGAACATCCTTATTAATGCAGTGTTTCTTCAAGTCCTTAGCATATTTCGATTGGATTATTCATTCTTTTGTTTAAATGGAGCTTTCTATTTATTTTAGAGATTTAAAATATCGGATCTAAAGTTCTCAAATATTTATCCCAGTCTGTAGGTTCTCTTTTTACTCTTTAGATGAACATGAGCATTTAACTTTTAAAAAGTCCCACTTACCTAATTTATCTTCTGTTATTTATGTATTTATAATTGTATTAGTCTATTTCTTCAAAAACTTAGGTTCCATATTTTTGTCCCTATGTTATCCTAAAAGGAGCTCTGGCAGCGTAGTGGTTACGAATTGGGCTGCGAGCCACAAGGTCAGCAGTTCGAAACTGCCAGCTGTTCCACAGGAGAAAAATGAGGTTTTCTGCTCCCGTAAAGATTCACAGCCTCGGAAACCCTGTACAGGGCCGCTATGAGTCGGAACCAACTCCACGGCACATAACAACAACAACAACATGTTATCCTAAAGGAACTTAGTAATTTTAGCTTTAACATCTATATCTTGGATCTATTTTGAGTTAATTTTTCTGTGTAGTGTGAGGTATGGATCCTGTGTCATTTAGCTGCAATTGGATAGTAAGTTTTGACAACACATTTGTTAAAGAAACTATTTCTTCTTCATTGTATTGGCCCATTGTCGAAGACCAGCTGCCAATAAATAGCTGAGTTTGTTTCTACGTTCTTAATTCTAGTTCATTGGTTTATGTCCATGAACCAATACCAGGTTGTTTTTATTACTGTGGAAGTATAGTTTGTTTTGAAATCAGGGAGTGATAGTTAAAGTCCTATTTTGTTTTTTAATATTTACCTTAGCTATTCAGAAGACCTTTCCCTTTCTATATAAAGTTGGTGGTTAGTTTTTCCATTCGAATAAAGAATTTTTTTTTTTTTGCATTTGGATTGGAATTATATTATATCTATAGATTGGTGTTGGAGGAGAATACTGAAAGTGCCATGGACTGCCAAAAGAACCAATAGATCTGTTTTGGAAGAAGTACAAACAGAGTGCTCCTTGGAGGCCAAGATGGCTAAGCTTCGTCTCTCCTACTTTGGACATATTGTCCAGAGGAAACAATCGTTGGAGA
>NW_006408992.1:473785-478910 GCF_000296735.1 Chrysochloris asiatica | reverse complement strand
ACTTCTTCCAAGGCAGTTCATTCTTCTAGCAGCTTATGATCTACTTAACCATCTTTGCTAATACTGTAAATCAGTGATTTTCCTTCTTCTTCAGTTTTCTTGTTCATTGTCCAGCTTTTCCATGCATATGAGGTAATTGAAAATATCATGGCTTGGGTTACATTCTCAATGTGACACCTGTCCTTTAGCACTTTAAAGAGGCCTTTTGTAGCAGATTTGCCCTGTGCCGTGCATCATTTGATTTATTGACACCTTCTTCCATGGGTATTGATTGTGGATACAAGTATAATGAAATACTTGACAACTTCAATGTTTTCTCCATTATCACGGTGTTGATTATTGGTCCAATAATTTGTTGTGTCTTGCTTTAAATTTGAGGTGTAATCCATACTGAAGGCTGATGTATTTGGTCTTCAAGTACAAGCAAAATTGTGTCATCTGCTTACTGTATGTTGTTAATGAATATTCCTTCAATTCTGATGGCACATTCTCTTTCATATAGTCCAGCTTCTGAGATTTGCTCAGCATACACATTGAATAAGCAAGCAGAAAGGACACAACCCTGACACAATTTTTCTTAATTTCAAGCCTCACAATTTAGACTTGTTCTCTTTGAGCAACTGCCTCTTTATCTATGTACAGAGCTATGATTGTGCATGTTGTTGTTGTTGTTAAGTGCTGTCGAGTCAGTTCTGAACCATACCGACCCTGTATAGGGTTTCCGAGGAGCAGCTGGTACATGCCCTTCATTATTCTGAGGATGTGATATTAAAATTTCAACCCCATTCTTCAGATTTTTAATGGGCACATTGTATTGAAATCCTACAGTCATCAATTTGGAGATTAAAAAAAGAGGAAGAAGCAAACCAAAAACATGTTGATATTCTGGCCAAACTACAATTCCTCACAATTGTATACTTAATTGTATTTCTCATACAATATAAACCACATTCCTCTGTTCACCAATTCCTGATTGAGAAGTACAGTGTAAGGGAATAAGAAATGTATATATCAAAATCCAATATATCTTTTTTTAAAATGTAATTCTATAGTAACAAAATAAATGTGATTTAATTAAAAAATAAACCAGATAAGTAATTGTTATACCTCTGCTTGGCTCTATTGCTAACAACTTGTTCAAATGTATACAAGTTACTTTATCTCTTTGAATCCTTATTACTCTCTCTATTCATATGGGGAAATATATATGATGTATGTGGTGGTTGTTAAGTGCTGTAGAGTTCATTCTGACTCATAGCAACCCTGTATAGGATTTCCAAGATGTGGCTGCTGGGTTTGAACCACTGACTTGTGGTCAGCAGTCCAGTGATTATCCTATAGTGCCACACATATGTTCAGTGAAAAATGCAGGATAGAGTAGTAGTATTTATCATCTAACATATGATAATAATTATGGGCTTCTGATGATTCAAATTTCTAAACTTAGGAAGATATATATGGAAAGTCTTGATACCATGAAGCTCTTTGCTAATTCACTAAGTACTTATAAAATTATCCTTTATTAACTCATCCTTCTGCCTTTATATTTTGTAGTCAGTCATACGTAATATTTAAGGTCAAGGTTGATGGGACAGATCTAAATTTAGGAGAAAGTTCAGTCTAGTAGGGAAACAGACCTGCCCCGGAAACAGAACCATAACAAGGTATAGAGTTCAGTTAGGTGATTAGTTTGAAGAGGGTTGTTGTTGTTGTGAAGTGATGTCGAGTTATTCTTTCTCACAGTGACCCTGTATAAGGTTTCTGAGGAGCAGCTGGTGAGTTTGAACAGTTGACCTTGTGGTTCAAACTGACCTTGCAGTCCAGTGCTTTAACTACAGTGCCACGCCAGGAGTGAGGGGCTAGGAGGGGTGGGGTGAAAGCACCCTGGTATTACAAAGACCACATGAAACTCAAGGAGGAAATATCCAAGGATGATCTGGAATCCAGCAGACAACATACATCAGACAGAGCTTTAGCAAATTGCAGTCAGTGGTCATACTGTGTGTTTCTGGACATCCTGTCACATTCTCAAGCATCAAAAGTCTAATGCTGTAAAACTAGACCATGAGCACATGGGACAAGCACAAAGTTTTTAGTAGGATAGTCCTAGGTTCAGTGATTGGTTCTAGCATCTACTAATTGTATGGCTTGGATAACATCATTTTCTTCATCTTTAAATTGACTATCATGCTTGGTAAAGTGGTGGGTAAGCAAAAAAGAGGGAGAGCCCCAATGAGATGAAATGGTACAGTGTGGGCAGCAGCAGTGAGCTTCAGCATAACAACGATTGTGAAACTGGCACAGGACTGGGCAGTGTTCCAGTCTATTGTGCCCAAGGTCACTATGGGTCAGAACTGACTCGATGACATCTAACAACAACAGAAATGGGTTATATCAACTTTGTACTTCTTTGGAGATTAGGTGGAGTGATGTATGTAAACTATGTGGTGTCTTAGCAGGATACTTATCAATGTTTACTTTTGTTGCTGTTGTTGTTAGAAATAGAAAGAAAAAAACAAATCAGTGATATAAAAAGGATGACAAAAAATTTAGCAGTGAGTCACAACACAGAACTTAAATTGGTTAATCTGCCCTTAGGTCCAGAGTGGAGGTCTGGACTGTTCTTGTGAATTACTGAATGGCATCGAATGGCCTTGCGTTCATACAGGGGGATGAGAAACCCAGAGGGCCAGGAGCTGGCAGAAGAGTCAGTATTTATGAGAAATGGTGGCAGATCAGTTTTCTACAGAGAGGTTTTAATTTAATTCCCTTTGCACCTATTCATCTGCCTGGGCTCCTGTTATATTAAACTCGAAAATAGCTATTATCACCATTTGTTACAAAGCTGATGTGGAATAATCAAGTGTGTCCCTGGAGAAATTACCCAAACAAATTCCTTAATTCTGTCAAATTATGCAGAATCAGGAAGAGGATTCCACATGCTCCTTTTTTTTTTTTTTGTGAATGCTGGACAATTGGTCATTTGGTTTAGGATTCTACATGGTCAGTAGGGTGGTGCCTATATGCTGCTAATGAGCGAATTTGAAATATTACAAACAAATGAATTTTAGAATAATGAATGAAAGGTCTAGTGTGTTTAAGCATTTTCTATGCTGTGGGTTAGGGCACTGGACTGCAAAGTCTGTTTAAACCACAGGATCAGAAGTTCAAATTCACCAGATGCTTCTTGGAAGCCCTATACAAGGTCATTATTGGTTGGAACTGACTCGATGGCACTTAACAACAACAATTTATTTTCCTGTATAAGTCCATGTGTGTGTGTGTGGGGGATGATTGAGGAGAACAGAGTATGCAAGGATAAATCAAAAAGTATTGCTACAAAATCATTTGTTGCTGTTAGGGGCCGTTGAGATGGTTCTGCCTCATAACAACCCTAAGCACACGGAATGAAGCACTACCCAGTCTAGCTCCAGCCTCACAATTGTTATGTTTGTGCCCATTGTTTATTGCCACTGTGTCAATCCATGTCATCAAGGGTCTTATTCAGTTCCACTGACTTTCCACTTTGCCAAGTATGATGTCCTTCTCCAGGGACTGGTCCTTCATGACAACATGTTGAAAGTCCAAGAGACAAAGTCTCACCATAGTCACTTCTGAAGAGACCACTGGTTGTATTTTTTCCAAGACAGATTTGTTTTTGTGACAGTACACAGTACAATCAAAATTATTCTCTAAACCATAATTTAAATGCATAGGTTCTCCTATGTTTTTCCTTTTCCAACTTTCACATGCTTATGAAGTGATTCAAAATACCGTGACTTGTGTCAGGTGCACCTTAGTCCTCAAACTGACATCTTTACTCTTTTACATTTTTAGGAGTTTTTTGCAGCAGATTTGCCTAACACAATCTGTGGTTTGATTTCTTAACTGATGCTTCCAAGTAAAATAGTGGATCCAAGTAATATGAAATCTTTGATTACTTCCATCTTTTTTCCATTTATCATGATGTTGTTTATAGTCCATTTGTGAGGAGTTTTGTTTTCTTTACAATGAAGTGCAATCCATACTGAAGAAATTGATCTCTTATCTTCATCTCTTAACATATTTCAAGTCCTCCTCACTTATAGTGAGCAAGATTATGTCATCTGCATATCACAGATTGTTTGTTAATGGGTCTTCCTCCAGTCCTGATGCCATGTTCTTCTTCATAGAACTCAGCTTCTCAGATTATTTTCTCAGCATACATAGTGAATAAATATTGTTTCTTTATGTCTCTAGACACCTGAAAGTGGTGTTGCCATCTTTCTAACCCCTTCTGGAAGAATTCTACCCTCTTCTATTTATACCATGTAAGGATGGCAGTTTTGACATTCTTGAGGAACTTAAATGTTCTCTGAATTTTGGGTATAGTAACAAATATGAAGGGGCAAGGTCAAGTCTGTAGGGTGGGTGGAATTAGGTTTTTCAACAAATTATTGTAGGACAGCCATCATTACACTTGAAGACTAAGCAGGTGCATTGTCATGATGGGGGAAAAATATTCCTCAGTACAACTTTCCTGGACTGTTTCTAACCAGACTGTTGTCAGTTTTCTTAAAACTTCTTCATAACAAGCCCCTGTGATTGTTCTCTGTTATTGGAGAAGAGAAAATCTATCAAAATTGTCCCTTGGGAATCCCATTAACATTCTAACCTGACTTTTCTGCCTTGAATTTACCTGGTCTAGTAATCTCCTTGGAAGCCACTATTTCTTGTTTTTGTTTTCTATCTTTTTATTATTAGTTGAGCTCAGGTTAGCACACAAGATCATCAACTTTACATTCAACAAATTATGTACTTTGCTTAATCTCAGTGGTTACAGTCCCCTCCTTCCAACAACAGTGATCCTACTTCCTCCCTGTGTCTTCCCTTTTACATCTTATATTTCACCAATGAACAAAGCAAACAATTTGATGTGCACATTTAAAACAGTCCTGGTGTGATGCTATGGGTTAATGTGCTGGACTGCAAGATTGGTTTGAGCCATAAGGTCAGTGGTTCAAGCTCACCAGCCCTATATAGGGTCGCTATGAAATTGAACTGACTCGATGACACCTAACAGCAACAACTATATAACTATATATAACTATATATAACTATATATAACTATATATAACTATATATA
>NW_006408992.1:470839-473175 GCF_000296735.1 Chrysochloris asiatica | reverse complement strand
TGCATGGGGTCGCTATGAGTCAGTTCCGACTCGATGGCACCTGACAACAACAACAACAATAACTATATACAGTTATATATACAGTTATATAGGAGTCTGATTTACAAAATATGCCCTTAGAACACTTAAATGAATCTCTCTTGATATAGATATAGATATAGATCTTTATTAAATGAATATATATTCATTTAAGTGTTCTGAGGGTATATTTTGCAAACCAGATTAAGTCCATGGATCTAGAGCCCACAGCGGCTCTCTCTCCGTGAAAACCACTGATTTGATTGCACCTTTTATTAGAAGGCATGCTAAGAAAGCAAAGGTCAATATATTACTGAGAGAATTTACCCATAGCCAGCTACTGCTTGCAGAAACATGTTTAAACACATTTGGTCTGGAATACACTTGTGCATCTTCAAACTGGAACCCTAGTAGAAATACCTTTTTATTTACCCTCATAGGTTATAGGTTATGGGACACAATGACCAAGAAAGGGGTAGGATGATGCACAGATTGTGTAGCTGGAAGCATCAGAACATGGTTTTCCTCAGCTGAAGACATTCCTGATGAGAAGAATCATAAGTACAAATTATCGATGCTGAATTCGCTGGAGCAGTGGAAAGGAGAAGGGATTGTCTTAGGAATGGGACACAGTTAGCATGTATTTGCTGGTATCAGAAGTTTGTTTGGTTCTCTATGAAGTTCCTTGAAAGAAAAGTCTATTGATCTGCTTTTTTAAAAAGTCAGACATTGAAAACCAAGCATAGTTCTACATTGCCATGAGAGAACTTCAGTCCAAACTGTGTTATAGTGATAGGCACATAAAAAGCTTTAAACATGTTCTGTTTGTCTGTGTTTCTTTGAAAGGTTGTTGTTATTGTTGTTGTTAAGTGACATCAAGTTGGTTCTGACTCTTAGGTGCCCTCCTATAGGGTTTTCAAGGAGTGACTGGGGGTTTTGAATTTCAGACCTTGTGGTTCAAACTGACCTTTTAATCACAGGTCTGCAGAATGAGTAAGTAAACTTTGATAAAGATTCAACATCTGTCTTTATATATTTAAAATTTTTTTTTCCATTTAACTTTCCTTACCTTTGGTGAAAACTGATTTCCAGAATATTCTGGAAATGTTCAGCCTCCTGCTGAGAAGCCTAAGTCAGGGCTATCTTCAGAATAATATTAGTTTGATAGCTCCTGCCAATTGTTCAACTGAATTTACTTATTGTGTACTTCTTCCTTGTCCTTTGATTTTTGATTGCAATTCTATTATTTGTGTCCCTGTTTCCTAATTAGGTCAGCTACTATCCTCTGTGTCCAGTAAGTTTATTAAGGAAACAAGACAGCAATAACAGAGAATGAAATGAATAGGAGCTATGACATATGGTTTACCTGGCCTTAAAGCAGAGTTCCATGTCTCTAATTCTGTGACTCTAAGTCCTTTTGTGGTTTACTTTCTAATTAAGATGTCCACTTCTTAACTTACCATGTAAATTAACTGAGATACATACATATATAATTTGGAATTCTGTTAGTTAAAAGCATCATTTAGGAGTTCAACCCATATAATATGCATAGAAAGATATCCAGTAACTAGAAACTGAACAGCCAGATCTTGAAGATGAAGTCCTGGGTATGAATGGTTAACAAACTGGACTGAGAACTTCAAGTTTGGCCACTTGAGTTCACTGGGAGGTGCCTCAGAAGAGAACACAGGCAATCAACTTTTATCAATTTATCCACTGCAAATCCTATGAAGTTCTGTGTTACGCTGACACACATGGTATTAATCGTGACTCAGAGTCACTCTACAGCAATTAATAAAAAACAATTTAAGTCTTGAAGATGTTTTGCATAGTAACATTCTAGGATTCTAACAAAGTATTTCAGAGATTGTAACAATCACTTCACTCACATGTAACAGAAACACAATAGAGATTGGGGGTTGTTGTTGTTGTTATGTGCCATGGAGTCGGTTCTGACTCATAGCGACCCTGTACAGGGTTTCCGAGGCTGTAAATCTTTACAGGCGCAGAAAATCCTCATGTTTCTCCTGCGGAACAGCTGGTAGTTTCGTACTGATGACCCTGAGGTTAGTAGACCGATTCGTAACCACTATGCTACCAGAGCTCCTTAGAGCTTGGGGGTGGGGGGCTTATTCGTATCAGATCCTTGTTTTCAACTGAAGTCTGGAAAATTTCTAAACAAACAAACAAAAAAGCATTCCACACGTCTTTTGGAAAACCAGAAAGTCTATTGTCTTGAAATAGTCCATAATATACTATCTGACTTGTTGATGTTAAATGCCATCAAGTCAGTTCTGATTCATAGGCACTATATATAT
>NW_006408992.1:466408-470739 GCF_000296735.1 Chrysochloris asiatica | reverse complement strand
TTGTTAAGTGTCGTTGATTTGGTTCCAATCCATAGCGACCCTGTATAGGGTTTCCAAGGAGCAGCTAGTGAGCTTGAACTGCTGACCTTGCAGTTCAAATGGCTTTGCAGTCTGGTGCATTAACCCACAGCGCCATACCGGGACCCCATATCTTCCTTAGACTACACAAAGTAAAGTGTATCATTTCATATACTTCAATCACAAATCAAACTGACTAACGCAAAGGCTCTCCTGAGATTAAAAGAGTTTGCTTCAAAGATAGGATATACAGATAACTGTAGTTGCCTTAAAATACTTGCTAAAGATAGAAATTAAAAAGGGTTAGAAAGCCATTTTAGGTAATGGAAAAAAACCTGGGGCAATAAATCTGCTTTCTCAGACACTATTTTTAAACATTTGATAAGGCATTATGCCTTAAAATAAAAACAAAACATTTTTTTTTTGTCACGTATGGATGGCAATGATCTTGTCAAATCTCTCTCCAGATTCTTTGTACGTTAAGAAATAATAAATGACATATGTTTAAGTCAGGAAAAAATGTGTATATATTTCTAGAAATAGTAAAGAGTTTAGTGATATATGAATTTAAACAAAGTAACACTTTGAACTCCTGGTGTGGTACTAAAGAATTAGCACTGGACTGCTAACCACAAGGTTGGCGGTTCAAATCCATCAGCTGCTCCTTGGAAACCTTATATAGGGCCGAGGTGAGTTGCAACAAACTTGATGACCCTTAAACACAATAACAATACATAATTTGTTCGAAGCAAATTCCTGTTTGTTACTTTTCCCTGCTTTGTTTATATACATTGTACTAGACCATGCTGCTAATGACATCAAGGGTTTTGTGTTTCTTTAAAAAGGTTG
The DNA here is from genome assembly GCF_000296735.1 of Chrysochloris asiatica. Lineage (NCBI taxonomy): Eukaryota > Metazoa > Chordata > Mammalia > Afrosoricida > Chrysochloridae > Chrysochloris > Chrysochloris asiatica. The sequence goes on along the minus strand of NW_006408992.1, from coordinate 469,872 downwards.
TAATTTACTAGAATACATGTACTGACATACATGAAGCCACACAAAAATAATTCATTAACTTAATGAACTGCTTCAAGGCACATGTCCTTTTGATCACTATGCAGGCTAATATGGAACTTTGTGCTGTGGTCTAAGCACTGGACTGTTAATAGAAAGATCATTCATTCAAACCTACCAGTTGCTCCTCAGAAATCCTATACATGGTCACTATGAGCTGGAACAAATTCAATGGCACTTAATAATAGCAACAGCCACCCAGAAGCCCTCCCCACATTCCTCATTCTAAAACTGCCCCTTTCAACAATTATAGTCATACTGACTTTTTAAAGATTGATATTTATGTAGTTTATCATTCAAGTTCAGGCTGCTTTGTTTTTTAATTGGTTAAGTCTTTAAATATATTTTAACCTAGGGGTTCTTTTAAAATTTTTACTTCAATTAAAATACATGTATTTGCTGAGGAACTAGCCAACTCAACCTGCAAAATATTGCGCAAGTTGGGAATTTGTAATTATAGTCTCTGGATCAAGTTCAGCTTCTATGTATTTGGCAAGACTACAGGTGAAGTTGTGTACTTTCAGCAGGAGGCACACAAAATCTGATGTGTATTTTCTTTGATGTTAGCAGTTAGTGATGCTTATTGTATTTCCATGAAGGTGCTCTGGTAGCATAGTGGTTATGAATCGGGCTGTGAACCTCAAGGTCAGCAGTTCGAAACTACCAGCTGTTTTGCAGGAGAAAGGTGAGGCTTTCTGCTCCTGTAAAGAGTTACAGCTTTGGAAACTCTATGTGGGGTCGCTATGAGTAGGACTCCATGGCATATCACCACCACCACCACCATTGTATGTCCATTAAGTAAACAAAGATAGAAGATTGTTCTATATTTCTGAATATTTATTAGTTGAAACATTTCTAGAGACACCATCATTTTCTCTTTTTTTTCTTTTGATTACCTAATGGTAATCAAATGCTGGTATATAGATAATGAAAGATAAAAGAAAGCTTTATAATATTTCCTTATTTGTCAGTTTTCAAGATAATGAATTGTTTCCTATCATTGTCAAAAGATTGTACTGTGAAGTCATGGGTTTAAACTCATTATTGGATCTATTGGGATGTTTAACTTTATGGAAACTTAGAGGCCCACATGACTGATTAAAAAAAACCCACCTAACTAATGTCAATTGATGAAGGTCATGGCACACTGCATGAATATCATGAATGTCATGGCACACTCACTGCATCCAAGAGTCTTAGAAAGTACTCTTTCACCCATGTGAGACCTGAGACACAAAGCATGTAAGTAATTTACAGTCTTGTCAGTTAGAAGCAATAGAGTTGTGATAGAAATCAAGACTTTTAATCCTCAGTCACTTTGTGAGTCATTTATGGTAACGTTTTACTAAAAGGTTTTTCAGCTATTGCCTTAGATACAAAAATATCATTATCACCATTTTATGAAGGAAGCGGAGACTCAAAGAGATTAAGGACCAAGTTCCAACTTGAATATGTGCCTCCTATAGCGTATTGGTTACGAATCGGGCTGCGAACCTTAAGGCTAGCAGTTCGAAACTACTAGCCGCTCCGAGAGAGAAAGATGAGGCGTTCTGCTCCTGTAAAGAATTGCAGCCTCCGAAACCCTGTACAGGGTCGCTATGGGTCGGAAACGACTCAACTGCACTTTACAACAGCAACAACATAGGACAAAAGCCAAACTATTTGGGGACCTGATGTCTTTTGAAGTAGTCCTGTTCTTCCCGTGTCATTAATGTAATGAAAAGGCCAAGTAGACATTCTACTTCCAACTGATGGGGATAGTCTCTGTGTTCAGTAGGGGAATCTGGTTCTGATACAGCAAATTATTACAATAAAACCTTTGAAATCTGGACCCTGTGTAAAGTGAACACATGTCAAGGAAAATTCAAAATTTTTCCGTTAATATGAACGATGAAAGTGTGGTAAGTCAGAATTGGAAAAATTTGTGAGACCTGGAAAAGCAAAGCCTCCCCTTCAAGTTCCAGCTCTTACAGATTTCACCACTACAATAGGTTTTATTACTAGATACTTAATAAATCTTTCTTTCAGAACCACCCTATTCTAATATAGAAACAAAGCACATCTCCATCCCTCACACCTCACAATATTTAAGTATAAGTGCACCTGGTGTAGATATTTTCTGTTTGTTTATCTACAAGATTTAATTAGGCCTCTAAAAAAAGCTTTGACTCACAAGACAGTAATGATATTTAAATTTAATGCAGACCACAGATTTAATTGTTTCCAATAGCAGCATAGGCTACATTTCAAAAACCTCAGCATCAGGATCACCTGTTAAATGTTAATAAATTTTTACAAAAAGTCTGAAAGTGTGGGTTTCCAACAAAACAATTACCTCAAAAGACTACATTTCCTAAAGTATAAAGTTCATTGTTTAAATAAAGCTTAATTAAAATGAAGAAGTAGATGGGTTTCTAGATTCCACAGAATATTTACATGTTATTGTCTTGGGAATAAATATAACCTCTTCTGAAAAAATCAACCTGGTCAAACTATAAAAAAAATAAGTTTCCATTGTGTTAATTCTGACTTAAGATGATCCTGTGTGTGTCAGGGACGTTTGTGCACCATAGTTTTTTTGTTTTGATTTTTTCTTGTTTAATCTTATTTACTTAGTGAATTTAACAATTTAAAAAGTGACTAAGCAACCCAGTATAGGGTTTTCCAAGGAGCGGCTGGTTCACGCTTACCAGCTGCTCCTCAGAAAATCTTACACAGACAGGGTCACTAAAATGTGGAACCCACTCAATGGTACTTAATGACAAATACAATGTACTTTATTTTTAACGTATGCAATTTAAGCTTAACAGAAAACTTAAAAGTGCTACCAAAAAACAAAAAACAAAAACTGGGGAAGGGCCCTTTCTTGATTCCAAAGTCCAATCAAAAAAACTTAGAAAAATGGTTTCTATGATGAGAATAAAAAATTATTGCAGAAACTTTAGTGATCTTCCCACTCTTCACTCAGTTCTCCTTCACAATGTTCTGTTGAACTTCGCATTTAAAAGAAGTGTTGAAGTCATTTGTAGTTCAGAGGGATAGTATAGACTTTTTCGTTTTATTAGCTGAAATGGTAGTTTCAATACTAAAAATCAGTATCTCCTGTATCCCTACTCAGGAAGCAGCAAGCAATATTGTGGGAGAGAGTTGCCTCCAAGGTTCAGATTGCTGGTCTGCACACAACAAACAGGAATATGGGAGGGTGTGGACTGAAGACGCCGTCAGTGTTGCCATGGAATCCATTGTTGTAATTTTTCAATTACTCACTGCAATATGGAAGTGCCTTTTTCCCCAGTTAGTCTAGTCTTATTGGAAGCTTTTCATTAACACCTTGCTCCTCTGGACACATTTGGGGCACAACATATTGTCCTCCAGGTGGGGAGGTGGAAAATTGCAGGCAGGTAACA
>NW_006408992.1:459342-465305 GCF_000296735.1 Chrysochloris asiatica | reverse complement strand
AACAACAACAACAATAAATGTTTTTCAGAAGTAGATCATCAGGCTTTCTTCAGAGGTGATTCTGGGTGGATTTATACTTCCAAGCTTTCAGTTAACAGTCAAGGACATTATCCATTTACACCACCCAAGGACAGCCAAACAACAGAGATGGTAAACAGATGAGTGGTTGCTATGGAGTTCAGGGAGGGGAGAGGGATGACTATGTTACTCACAGAATCTTTTAAGGGCAGGGATATTATTCTGGATAATACTTACACTGAAATGGTGGAGATTTGATGTTATGCAGTTATCAAAACTTTCAGATCCATATATCACAAAGAATAAACCCTAATGTACACTTTGGACTTTAGTTAACAGTAATGTGCATCTATTTTTTCATCAATTGTAACTCAAGTACCACATAAATGAAAAATGTTAATAGGAGAAATTGTGTACAAGGAGGAGAAGGCACTGTATTTACTGCGCAATTTTTCTGTACACCTAAAACTGCTCTAAAATGAAGTCTATAATTTTCTTTTTTAAAAGACGTATCTCTAGAAATGGTTCAACTAATAAATATCAAGAAGTATCGAACCACTTTCGATCTTCATTTACTTGATGGACATACAGTAAGCATCGATAACTGGCCACATGAAAAACACAACACAAACTAGATTTTGTGTGCCTCCCACTCAAAGAACACAACTTCACCTGTAGTCTTGCCCAAGACATAGAAGCTAAACTTCATTCATACAGAGGTTATAATCACAAATTCCAGACTTGTGCAAAATTGGCATTAAATATTTGAAACATGATCAGTTCCTACATAATTTGCATATAGTGTTGTTAAATGTCATCAAGTCAATTCTAACTCATAGTGACTGGGAATAGGCTTTCCAATGGTTTGAACTATGAACATTGCAGTTAGCTTTTGATTAGCAGTCTAGTGCTTACCCTACACCAGCAAACCAGGACTGCTGCATATAGTGGCATCTTAAGAGAATAATCCTGGTGTGGCTTTATAGATAAACACTCAAATGCTTCGGACATATTGTCAGGAGGGACCAGTTGATAGAGAAGGATACCATGTTTGGTAAGGTGGAGGGTCAGAGAAAAAGAGGAAGACTCCCAGAGAGATGGATTGGCCAAGTGACAGCATTGATGGACTCAAGTGTGGCAACAGTAGTGAGGTTGGCCCAGGATCAGGCAGTGTTTCGTTCTGCTGTGCATAAGGTCGCTATGGGTCAGTACTAACTTGATGGCACTTATCAACAATGACAACAACTCGACTGTTAACCACAAGGTCAACGGTTCAAACTCACCAACTGCTCCCCAGAAACCTCTATATTGATCACTGAGTAGGAACTGAATTGACTTAACAACAATTATTCAGAACAGCATTCACTAGAAGTTAAAACAAGTAACTCCTCCCACCTAAGAACACTTTTTTTCCTTAGTACTGCAGTCTATCCAGAATAGCTTTTACTCAGGATGTCCCTGAGTCTGTCTTCCAACCCCTGGCTCCATTCTCCTCATTGGAAGGGTAAGGACAAGAGACAATCCACAGAGTGGGTACCCTGGCTCTCTACTCAGTCAGAAAATGACACATTTTGCTTCCCATCACATTTCGGTGGTCAGTCTTTAAACACATTGTCAGTTCTGATTCATAGTGATACTGCATAGGGTTTCTGAGGAGTGGCTGATGAGTTTGAATCACAGATCTTGTGATACAAACCGACCTTGTGGACAAGTACATATCCTACAGCATCATACCAGGACTCCTGTAAACACATGGGCATGTATAATTGGATATTTTAGCCCCTGAGAATTGTACCCAGGCTTCCAGTGTAATCAGAAAAAGGAAAATGGGTAATTATGTTTCATGACCACACAAATGATTACCGGCTGAACTGGCAGCTTGAATCCAATAGAGGCACCTCAGCAGAAAGTCCTGACACTCTTCTCCCAAAATATCATCCACTGAAAACCTATGGTGCACTGTTCTATTCTGGCACACATGAGTTGAGATCAACTCTATAGAAACTGGTTTTCTTTCCTTTTAAAAAAAAGTAAATAAAATTAGAGACACAGGAAGGTAAGTGTGTACCCATTTGCATCATAAGATGGTGGTGGAGGTATGCTGTAAAGTCAGTTCCGACTCGTAGCGACCCTTCATAGACTTTCCAAGGCTGTAAATCTTTACAGGAGCAGAAAGCTTCATTCTCCTCCTGCAGAACTACTGGTAGTTTCGAACTGCTGACCTTGAGGTTCGCAGTCCGACTCGTAACTACTATGCTACCAGATCGCCTTATATTATAAGATAACACTAATTAATTATGGATGTAATGATTCTCCATCTGAATCCATAAATACTCAGTAAAATATGAATAATAATATGAATAAGGAAAAAATATAATCCCTTCACTGAAGGTTTACTAAAGTCAAAATCACGATGTTTCTGAGCCATTTTAACTTTTCCATGTATGTGTTGTTGTTGTTAGGTGCCATCAAGTCGGTACCGACTCATAGTGACCTTATGCACAGCAGAACAAAACACTGCCCCATCCTGGGCCAACCTCACTATTGTTGCCACGCTTGAGCCTATTGATGCTGCTACTTGGCCAATCCATCTCGTTGGGGGTCTTCCATGTATGTAGGAGAGGGAAAAACTGGGATAACTATATGCATGCTTAATAGTCAAATAGTACAATACTGTTTACCTATTATCACTTCAGAGTTCCATTGGTAAGTTATTAAATAATATACTCAAAAATTTAATGTGATTGAATTATTTAATAACCTAACATTTGCTATATCAATAATCATTATCTAAGAGATCTTTTTTTTATACTCAATCACGTATGTGGTATGATTATTTGTTTTTTATAATCAGTCAGCTTTTTTAGTCTTTTTTCTAACTTTTTACATTATATTCTGATAGCGTAGTGGTTACAGATCGGGCTGCTAACCTCAGGGTTAGCAGTTTGAAAACAGCAGCTGTTCCATGGGAGAAAAATTAGGCATTCTGCTCCCCTAAAGATTTACAACCTCGGAAACCCTCTACAGGGTCATCACTATAACTATGAGTTGGAACCAACTCCATGGCACATAACCACCACTATGAAAGCAATATTTTCTATGTTTTATGTCTTAGTATTCTAACCATATTTAATAATGGAAGTATCATTAATTTGAGTATCTTAAGCCAATATGATCAAGTACAGATCATATAATATGATCGTTTTATTAAAATTGTCACAAATTTAAATAACATTAAAGAAATTGAAATGTGCCTCTGCTTCTCAGAGCTCTTAACAAATAATAAAGGATTATTTTTGGAATGGCACTTTTTATTTACTCAGTTGTTTTCGCAGCTAAGTAGTTAGTTAAAATCATTCAGATAATGAATATAAATTCACTAATCACTTCTCTATGTGTACATGCTTTTTGGATAAACAACTGATTGATGATGGTCCTTCCTTTCAATCAGAAATGCATTTCAAGAAAGGAAACAAAGCGTCTGTGAATGCTTGAGCTGAAGCTGTCAGTGATTTTATTTTGCATAATTGTATTGTTTGTTGATTTAGTTACCATATTCCTTTGGATGGAGCTTCTCGGAATTGATTAAAACTTCCATTTTATAGTCTGTTTGAATTCAAAATTTGTTTCAGAAATGCTACTGTGATTGGACATTCTGAAGCATCATTTTCAAATGGCATTTGCAAGAAAAAGAACTGAAAGTCTTTAAGTCTAGGAGACTGAGGTTTCATATTACTTGGATTTTTGCACGTCTAAAGCTGGTTACCAGTTCATACTCTGATGTGTGTTAAAATCTTGTTATGGATTGTTGTTGTTGTTAGGTGCCATCGAGTATGTACCAACTCATAGAGACCCTATGTACAGCAGAGCAAAACACTGCCCGATCATGGGTCAACCTCACTATCGTCACGTTTGAGCCCATTGATGCTGCCACTTTGCTAATCCATCTTGCTGGAGGTCTTCCTCTTTTTCTCTGAACCTCCACTTTACCAAACATGATATCTTTTTCCAGGGACTGGTCCCTCCTGATAATATGTCCTAAGTATGATAGACAAAGTTTGGCCATCCTGATTTGCAAGGAGCACTTTGACTGTACTTCTTTCAACACAGATCTGTTGGATCTTTTGGCAGCCCATGGAACTTTCAATATTCTCCTCCAACACCATAACTCAAATGTGTCAATTCTTATACAGTCTTTGTTATTCATTGTCCAACTTTCACATGCATATGAGGTTATTGAAAATACCATGGCTTGGGTCAGGCACACCTTAGTCCTCAAACTGACATCTTTGCTCTTCAGCACATTAAATCTTTAAACACTTTAAAAAGGTCTTGTGTAGTAGGTTTGCCTAATGCAATGCATTGTTTGATTTGACTGCTACTTCCATGAGTGGTAATAGTTGATCTGAGCAAAATGAAGTCTTTGATCACTTCAAACTTTCTCCATTTATATGGATCTTGTTTATTGGTTCAGTGGTAAGGATTTTTATTTTCTTTACATTGAGATACAACCTATACTGAAGGATGGCCTTGTTATGGGTAAATGTACTAAATTCGGAAACTTATTTAATAGAATTAATACCTGAGGTTCAATGTTCCTCTGTAGAACACGGGTATGTCTTTAACCCACATGCAAAGCCTTCTGCAGACCAAGATGGAAATTCTTGTCTTCTAACACTCCTAGATTACTATTCTTAAAATTATGGTTGGATCTAGACACAGAGTACCTATTTTCCACAGTAGAGCCCTGTAGTGCAGAGGGTGTCAGACATACCCTGGTGTCTTACAGGGATTACTGATAAAGAAAACACAAAAATGAAGATGTTTCTTTGTTATGAGATTCCATTTTGAGTGCTTGTTATCTTAATAACTCAGTGGAAGTACTCTGTAATACAATAATAATTCAAGAAAAAGGACTGAAGTTACTTTCCCGCTTCTCACGTTTTAAATTTTATTCTAACAAAAATATTGTGTGTCTTGTTGGTGCCATCTTCTTGGTGAGACACGAGGAATACAGACATGCCTGGCTCACATTTAATGAACTTACAGTGAAGGACTTCAATCATTCAAGAGATGTCTGCAATGCAAAGGGATGAGAGGAACCAGTGAACACTGTCAGGAGAAGAGTAAGAAAGACTCCACAGAAAGCTAATGGTTGACTTGGGCTTTGCCACTAAGATTAGAAGTAGAATAGAATTCCAGGCAAAGTGAGCATGAGGAAAATGGAAATAACATGGAATAACACAGCTGTTTGGGAAACTAAATTTGAAGGAAGGTTGAGTGTTAATGTTGGGGCAAATGCCAGATAGGAAGGGTAAGAGTCAAGAGCCAGAGTTTACAGTAAGAAATCATTGATCCCTTTCGTAGAGTTTCTTTTATCTCTGGTCTTCTAGACAGCTAAGTACATGGAGGACAAATATGGCTACCTGCTTGGCTCTTCATAGCCAGTCAATGATTTCCTTAAGACCTTGCCCCAGCACATTCAGCTTTTGATAGTTAATGGGAGATAAGTATCACGCTACTTCCTAAGGGTGTTCATACTGGGGATCAAAGTTGTAGTTCCTAAACTTTATGGTTAACAGCCTTGCTCCATAATGCACCCCACTCTACCCCCCAGATCAAAACTAAACCAAACACCAACAGATTGTTATGCTGGTAGTACTGCCCCTTGACCATCTTCCCAGACTGTGTATTCTGAAAGCATAAAATGAGGCTTCAATATAGCTATGTGAATTCAGTGCTACTTTTTATACCCAGAAAGAGATTTGATGGCACAGAGATCACTCCCCAGTCCACTACCTACATGCACTGTGGTTATCAACAATAAAGTCTTCGCCCCCTTTTGAGTCTATTTTATTTTGTTTTTGATGGGTAGTGGCATAGAACACTATGAAATATTAGAAGATCGGAGACCTAGGAACACGGTCAGCGGTTCGAAACTACCA
>NW_006408992.1:453913-458832 GCF_000296735.1 Chrysochloris asiatica | reverse complement strand
ATAGATAGTGCACAGAAACTTATATCCTGTCCAGATCTTTAAATCCAAGTGCTTACTCGGCAACATCTGGATATTTCAACAGTACCAAATGCAACTGTTCCAAAGCCACACTCTATATTCACACTTTGTTGTATAGCCATTGTTCTTCCCCAGGGTTGATACTTTCAGAAAATGGTACAACATGTCCTTTTTAATAATTGCAAGCTGAGTCACCTTCTTCCTCATCTATAATATCAACAAGTACTGATATACTACAAACATTCTGTCTCTTCCTCTCAATAATAACATATCTTTAATCAAACCCCCCACCATTTCTCTTAGGTTCTATGGAAATTCTTCATTAGCTGGCATTCCTATATTGTTCCTTCTTGTACCTTATCTATCTATTTCCTACACTGCATTTTGTAGGAATTTCTGTTGTACTACTGTTTGAACTGTAAAACAACAACAACAACAACAACAAAAAAAAACTGTCGACATAATGGATAAGCATCAATCAAGGTAAATTTAGATAATTCACATATGTACATATTTAATCAATGAACAATATACAGGTGATAAAGTGAATGAGGCAGAAAAGTGCAGCTCATCTGCAGTAATCACGAAGACACAAAATTGTATGAAAAGCCCATGGTAATAACAGGTGATATTTTTATGTAAATAATTAAAATAAATATACATATTTATGCAAAAATTCATGAGGAGATACATGATTTTTAAGTGTACAATTTAAAACTCTATTGGTAGCCAACATCCTTGGAGAAAAGGACAGGGAATGAAAAATACAGAAGAGAACTACTATACTTTTCATTTTGTAACATGTTTGAATGTTTTTACCAAAGTATTACTGCCATGCATTTTGGGAAAAATTAAACTGACATTAAACTAGTTTAACTTGTATATTTTGTGACAAAAGACATAAAAACATTCTAAAACTATGAATTTTTCATATTAGCCTTTTTATAGAAGTCTTACCCTTAGTGTTTAAGGAGCTTTGGTAGCATAGTGGCTATGAATCGGTCTGTGAACCTTAAGGTCAACAGTTTGAAACTATCAGCTGTTCCGCAGGAGAAACATGAGGCTTTCTGCTCCTGTAAAGATTTACAGCCTCAGAAACCCTGTACAGGGTCACTCTGAGCCAGAACCGACTCCACGGCACATAACAACAACAACCACTACCACCTTAAGTGTTTAATTTTCCACATCTTTTTTTTTTTTTTTTTCTAAATTGTTGCCTTAGCATTTCTCACTTCTCCAGACGTTCTTACATCCTGAACCAAATCTTAGTAAGTTGTAAGTTCCACTGTATTGAAGACCCTGAAGATTTTGCAATTAGAATGGAAGACAGCCATTTAAATGACAGATTATATTATACTTTAAGACTGGCAGTTGATTTTAGATGTACTTAATAATATATGGATCTCAACTGTAGAACTACAAGGGAACATCACTCATCTTCCCTTAGGATTTTGCATCCTATACCTCCTTTGAATTCAGTATCTTTTTTTAAAATTGTGAATTAAGTGATAGTTTACATGGGAGAACATTAGCTTTACATGCATCCTATTGTATTTCATTTTATTGCAATGATTACAAACCCCTCCATGGAGCATCAAACAACCAAAGGGTACTCCCGCAAGCCTGCCCTCCAGGCCATCAGCCACAGCCCTTTCCCTCTCGGGGTCCAGAGTCCCCAGCTGCTCCACATTCCATGTCATCATCTCTGCTTCCATCTCTGGCATCACTGCTTCTCTGGATGGGGTCCCACACTCCACTCTTTTCCCTTGATGGTCCCAGAGTCCTCCACTCCTGGACTGCAGAATCAACCACTTCCCTCCTTTTGTTACAAAACGTCTATCTTTACATTTGCAACACTCACAGTCAGTCCTGATAGCAATTATTCACAACTGAACCACAAGAGTCTTATTCCCATTTCCTTTCACCAGCCCCATCCAGAAAGGTTAGAAATCACTCAGTGGAGATTCTACCTTCCCCTGCACCCTCTGAAACTAGGCTCCCTGTCGAAAGCTTGTAAGCCAGTCACTTCATGCCTTTGTAGCCCCTCCGTTTTGAGTAGCCAATGTCTAAGTTGCCCATCCCTGTCAACCCTGTGTACCGAGGGGGTGGGAATGATCCTTGCTGTAAAGATTTGTTACCTCTTTTGAGCTACTACATTCATAAGTATACATCAAGTTCATCAAACTGTAGTGGATTACTCTTTTTTTTTTTTTTCCCCCTCTTCTTTCTTCTTCTAGTCGAGTTCTAATCATCCAGTCATTGAAGCCAGGGCAAGTGGGTGCTATCTGCAAGTGTGGGTGTTCTTGTGCAGCTCCCATCACTTCATATCAACTGGACGCTTCACTCTCCTTTCTGGTCCTCTGTGGCCATGTCCCTTTTTCTGGACCCAGGAGTCCCCAGGTCTTGCCATACTGCTAGCCAACCAGGTATCAACCTGGGTTGACAGGAATCTATTGAGCATGGTTGGACTTAGCTCACAACATCATTGCTGTTTACCCCCACTTCCCCTTGTTGGTGGCCAATGTGGTCATCAGCAAGGCCACATGCCTACTTTTATATTACCCTTGAGTCTCGGTCTTGGAAGTGGGTTTGCCCTGAGTGGACCCAACCACTTGCCTTGATGGTTCCTGAGTGAACAACTTGCGTGTTCTTGTAGTAGTCAAATCATACTGCAGTTATTGTTTTTGATTTTTCCTGCTGGTCTTTCTTTTAAGAAGTATCTTCTGTTCCTCTAGCCACACCGGCTGGTCTTCTTACCCTTTCAAGTGAAAATTTCCCACCTCAGAAGATTCTGGATGGCGTTCAGGCTTCCACCTATGGTCTTATGCAATACAAAGGCTCTGCAGGGAGCCTCCTTCATTGGGCAAGTTCTAGTCCCAATTTAGGTATTCCAATTAGTTATAGGCAGAAGACAGACTTACAAGCTTTCTATGGTGATATTTTTGGCTATTCCTTTCTCTCCTCCTCAAGTGTCTAGTTTATAATAGTCGGCAAGGGGAAACCAAGATTCAAAAGACAGACCAGTTTCTTAACATTATCTCCCCTCTTCTACCCATTCAAACTATGCCTCAACCCCTGTATCCCAGAGTCCTGTAGTTCCTAGGTTGTGCATACATCATTATTTACCTCTGTCCCACTTAGCCCATGCAAACCTGTCTAACCATTCTCCCATCCGCCTTCTTCTTCCATCCCCCCCTTGTGTGTATTGCCCCCTGAATTCAGTATCCTTTGACCTTCAAAGTACAGTGTTTACAAAACTTGAACATTGCTGTAAGAACCAGTAAGTATCTGCATTGCAATCCACTCAAGGCAACATCACTTATCCCACTGCCTCCCTGTGTTTCTGATTTCTAGTCCTTCTTTCCATACAATGCTCAATTTTGTCTGTAGGGAAATGATGCTTTTTATTTGAATGGTTGACCAGTCAAACTAGTGCATGCCTCACTAGTACTGCTGTGTCCCCTATATGTCTATTGTTTGTCTGGAAATTGATCCAGTTCCAGACTTGAAGTGTAACCCTAGGGCCATAGTCTATGATTTGTTGAATGTAAAACTGATGAACTGTTATATAAACCTTCACTCAATTCACAACAAAAAGTTTTAAAAAATAAATCAAACACAACATATTGCATAGGGCAAATCTGTTGTAAAAGACCTCTAAGAACACAACAACAACATAAATGAAAACAGGTTGATTCTTCTTAACCTAACTTCCAGAGGCACTTAAAGCTGGCCAAGGAGCTCTGGTAATGTAATGGTTATGAATTGTGCTGATAATCTAATGGTCAGTAGTTCAAAACCACCAGCAGTTCCTGGGGAGAAAGAAGAGGCTTTCTGCTACCATAAAGATTTATAGCCTCTGAGAGCCTATACAGGGTCATTATGAGTTGGAACCGATTCCAAGGCATGTAATTACCACCACCATCACCAATCAGACATTAAAAGAAATTAAAGAAAAGAAAAACATTGCCAAATTATAAAAAATCCAGAAATAAACATTGTAAGCACTATTTCCTGTCCTTTAAAATAGAAACACATATTTAGAGGGAAAATATGTCTATATGTATATGTGTATATATATATATATATTCATATTTTCCTTCTTTCTGCCTCCCTTCCTTTGGTTCTTTTTCCTCTTTACTTTTCTGGAAATATTGATAAAATTTTAAATATTGGATAAGCTGATTTGGTTAAGAAATGTCTCAGTTGAAACGAGCACTTTAGAATGGGTGCTAGCTGCTCAACAAGTCAAGGGTGTGAGGATGTATGAATAAAGAGAGAACATTTTCCATGAATTATTCAGTTAACCATGGGATGCAGTTATCTCCACTCCAGTAACTTTTAATTGCACATGTAAAAATTCGGCTTATCTGGCATTCAATTGGATGCCATGGTGTAGCTTGCCCAAGCAGGGTGGAGACAGGAAGTGAGGATCTCATCAGACAGACAGCTGTCACTCACTAATCCATTAAAGAAAATGACTCAGGACTGTAGCCAGGATAATGGAAGGCACAGCCCAGAAAATGGTATTGGAAGGCCAAGTGTAGATCTGCAACACAAAACTGTACTTGCTTTTTGGTTTGGGTGCAATAGTTGAACATTTAGTGAAAATTAACGTTATATATGTAGCCTGAATCTGCTACAAATTTTGCTAGATACACAAGGTCAATCCCTTTGACAAAAATGGCATTGCTTTTTATACTGCTTTGCAGAGGATCTGATATTCTTTCATTTTACTGTAATCTTGGCTCAACTGGAAGAAACTGATGGTTTTAATTTGATTGTTTTCAAGATCGACTTACACTAGTTTACTTGGCAACAGACACTATGTTGTGATCTTCCTATCCTAGGATCTGTCTCAGGGCCTAATGGTGGTGGTGGTGGTTATGTGCTGTGGAGTC
>NW_006408992.1:411405-453658 GCF_000296735.1 Chrysochloris asiatica | reverse complement strand
CATCTTTCTCCCGCGGAACAGCTGGTAGTTTTGAACTGTTGGCCTTGCGGTTCGCAGCCCAATTCATAACCACTACACTACCAGAGCACCTTATAGAAGTCCTTAATACTAGTTTTAATTGAATCACATTGAATAAACTAAATATCTATCCTAAAACTTTTATACCAGCAGGAATCAAGATAGATCTCAAAGAAGGCATTGTAATTTAGAATTTTACAATCCAAGAATTACATAGCCAAATATATCCATCAGAATGATTTAGAAATATTCTAGAGGAATATCATCTCAGATAAATAATTTAGATACTATTTATCTGAGATGACAAACTTAATCATACTGGAAAATTCTCCATATATAGATGATAATATTCCAGTTGATTTATTATGATATTCTAGGAAATATTTCTGACTCTTGAACATAATAACAATGGAAAATGCAAATCATTTTCCTTCAAAAGCCTATTTTGAGGATATTTCATGGTTATCTATGATGTTGTTTATCTGGGAGGCTGATAGATTTGAGTAATAATGAGGGACCTTCAGTTCTTCCCCTCTAATGCATAAACTACATGTTAGTACCATTGCACTGACAGCAAAAGGTAAATATGAAATATCTCATAACATTAGTTTTTATCTAAACTTAAATGTTTAGTTTTGTTTATTTTTTTTTCTTCAAAACGTCTTATTTGGATCTGGATCTCCTGATTTTGATAAAGTGTTGCTATTGTTAGGTGCCATTGAAACCTATATAGAGTTCCAGTAGTGGCTATTGAGTTTGAACCACTGACCTTGTGGTTCATACCAACCTTGTGGCCTAGTACTTCAGCCCTCAGCCCCAGGTAGTCCCATTATAAGGTTTATTTGCCAAACTTTTTAAAAACAGTCACAGTAAGTTAATCACAGCAAATTCTACAGCAGACCTTTGTTTCTATGGAGATTACAACATGCTCTACACATTCTGTTATAAAGCAGTAGAACCAATGCTATTACCAAGCTAGAAAGGGCAAAAAGAATCATCACTTAAAAAAACAGGTATTCATTATGGTAAATGTGACATTAGACCAGTTAGGAAGACTTTTGTGAGTATAATCTGTATTTTAGGCCAGGTACTAGCATACTTTTTTTTCTGTTAAAGATCCAGTAGTAAAAATATTAGCTTCTGCAAGCCATATATGGTTTATTATATGATGACTTGGCAATACATAAAATAATGATTGTTGTTATGTGCCAGTGAACAATAAGCCATATGCAAGGATTGTTAAGCAGTGTATAGTCTACCAACCCTATTTTAGACAATTGGGCATTTACTTGTGTCCTTCAATAAATTCTTACACAAAGGTAATAACTGTATTATTATTATTTTCATTTTACAAATAATCAAATAGAGGCCCTCATAATTTAAATATGTAACCCAAGATATGACAGACTCAATACAAATCGAACTCATTTAATTTTGAAAACTGAACTTCTAATGACTACTATAGTGTCAAAACAATTAAGCACCTGACTTAAAAAAGTTGATATTCCTAGCCCTCTTAGCAGCTCTGTGAGAAGCAGACCTGGAGATATGTGTGTCCATGAAGATACAGCCAAGAAAACCCTATGGGGCAATTCTACTAGGCCACATTGGGTCACATGGGAGAGTACCTACAAACACAACACTTATGTAGTAACAATGACCAGCATACATTGATGTTCCATATGACAACCATGTGCCAAACTGCTTGTGTATTACATAATTTAATATAAAGATCTTCATGAAGTAGATACAATTGTTTGTTGTTGTTATTGTCATCTAGAGTCAGTTCTGACTCATAGTGACCCTGTAAAGGGTTTCCAAGGAGTGGTTGGTGAGTTTGAACCACCCACGGCACTTAACAACAGCAACAACATCTTTGTTGAAATTAATGTTTTCTATTTAATTCAGTGATTAAATAATTAAATCATCCCTTAATTAATGTCAGTGGTGTTGTTTTTGTTGTTATTGTTAAATGGCATCAAGTCTCTTCTGACTCTTAGTGAGCTGGTATAGAGTTTCTGAGGAGTGGCTGGTGAGTTTAAGCTCTCAGCCTTATGGTGAGCATTCTAGTGCTTACCTTACATTGTAAGATGTGTATAAAGGACCACGTGTATTTAAACAGCTCTTGAATTTGGGTTGATGCTACAAGATATGCAAAGTTTATTTTTCAATCGGCAGCTTTACTTTGATTATAACTTGGTTTCCTTTCACTCTGCTTTATGCGTAGTAATTTCATGAAGAGGTAAAAAGGGTGATGGTGGTGTGTCGTTAATTAGAATTTCTAATTAAAATCATCCTGGAAGAAGGAAAACAGTCAAATGCCAATTGATAAGTAATCATTAACCTGTAAATTAAGGAGACTGTATTCCATGAAACACTTTTTCCTCCCTTGTTGGATTGAAAACCAGCCAGTTTAAATTAGCATACCATGAATTTGTTGTTGTTGAGTGCCCTCGAGCAGATTCCGACCCATAGCGACCCTGTATAGGGTTTCCAAGGAGAAGCTGGTGAGCTTAGAACACCAACCTTGCAGTTCAAACAGCTTTGCAGTCTGGTACATTAACCCACAGCGCCACACCAGGACTCCATACCATGAATAAAGCTACTTAAATAAAGGTAGGCTGCACATGGCAATAAAGTTGAATTCAATCTGACCAAATATAATTGTCTTTAATTGTAGGGACACTATAACTGGCAATTTATTTTGCTTTACTTTTTAAAAAAATAAATCTATTAACATCTTCCTTTCTAAGTTTTGGAACATAAGATTTCTCTCAAATAAGGGCTTACTGACCTGAAAGGGATTTCCTGGGTGGTACAAATGGTTAAGGCATTTAGTGGCTAATTGAAAGACTGAATGTTTAAGACCACACAGAGGTGTCTCAGAAATAAAGTCTGGAGATCTGCTTCCAAAATTTAGCCAGTAAAAAATACCTGCTTCAAATATTATGTTGTTTAAAAACAATATTTGTTGTTGTTCAGTGCCGTTGAGTTGGTTCCGACCCATAGCGACCCAGTATAGTGTTTCCAAGAAGAAGCTGGTGAGCTTGAACCACCAACCTTGCACTTCAAATGGCTTTGCAGTCTGGCGCATTAACCCACAGCGCCACACCAGGACTCCAAAAACAATATACATGGGATCAAATTGACAACAGAAGCTCATTAGGGACCAGGGAGTTTACATTAAGAGGGAGGGAACAACTTGGAAATGCATGTTGACAATGGTTGTACAACTTGAAATTGATCAACGTCACTGAATTGTGCATATACAAATTGTTGATTGTTATATGTTTTGCTATGTATATTCTCAACAACAAAATAAATAACATTTATAAACAGGCAAAAAACTACAGAGCATAGTTCTACTTAAAGATATAGGTGTTTTTGTTGTTAAGTGCTGTTGAGCTGACTCCGAATTACAGTGATCCTGTACAGGGTTTCCAAGGAGTGAATTTGAACTATCATCCTTGAGATTCAAACTGACTTTGAGGTCGAGTGCTTATCCTATGGTACCACACTAGAATTGGCATTGATATAATGGTACTGATCAGAACCCTTCAGGTGTTTGGATCTTGCATGCATGTATATATGCAAACACACACAGATATATATATGTGTACATGCATGCATGTATGTTGAAGGAAATATGGCAACAAAAAAAAATAATGCCTAGTATTAGCAATAGCATCTGCTTCTGCTTCTTGCATATAACCTACATTTTAGTGACAGTGGTTTCCATTAATAATCTTATTTCCTTGGTCTAACAAAGTTGTGGCACTGCAAGATAAATCCAGGACTATTAACTGTAAATTTGGAGATTCAACCCCACCATTCACTCCTCAGAAACCCTGTACAGGATTGCTATGATCCGTAACCAACTAGACAGCACTTAACAACAACAACAATAGCAAGAAAATTAGGAATTTACTGAAAAGGTAGAAGACTTCTGTTTGGAGCACTTTCCTATTCCTTAGACCCCATCATAGGATTTTTTGACCACAAATATTCTTAGATGCCTGACTTCAAAACTATTTTAATATCATACACCTTTTTCTGAATTTCTGCATGTATTTATTTGTGACTGTCATTAGGAAAATATATAATCATTCTAAAGAAAAAAATGCATTAATACTTATAGTTAGTAACAGTAGAAATAAGGGCTCATGGTGTCTCAAACACTAAGATATGGTGAGATGGTCTCAGGATTATATTCACTCTTAAGCTGCTAAATATATCAATTCATTTTTTATTTGCTACTTTACTGGTTGATATTTATAGTAGTGTCAAATTAGTACTTGAAAAATAAAATTCCCCTTGAATGTCTGGATCTTAAGAGTTTTTTCATTTTTTTATTTTTTTTTTATTTTTAACTCATTCAGAGGATTTCAATTCATAAGCATTAGTTTGGGTGAATTTAAATACTAACCTGTGTGGGCAAAATTGTTTTCCTTTCGAATCTTAGAACTTTGGGCTTCAATGAGCAGGAGAAGCGCTTGTGAATACATGAAAGTATTTGGAGTCACAGATGGGAGAGTTTCATAATTCAAATTCCACTTCAGGGGACAAATGAGCAATTCAAATGGGAGTCAAGGATGCATGGTCCATGTGATAGCAGGTGTAGGAAGTGACAGAGGACACCTGAGTAACTTTCTTGCTCTAGGCAGGGGCAGGGAACACGTGGCAAGGCTGCAGCCTCTGTTTTGCAGCTGCTGACCACTCCCTTCCTGTGGTACAGTATGGCATGTTTCGTGCATTATTCTTCAAGTCCTTCCAGTTAGATAGTCCTCAGATATCTACTCAATTTAAAAATCAAGAGTTCTAGGGAAATAACTGACCGGATTTCTCACAATTACAACAGAAATAATGATGTTTTTGAAGGAATTACACGTGCTGAGTTTTCTTGTGATTTTCTTAACTATGCAAGCCCTTGTCTTCCAGTTTGGATTCATACACAGTGTTTGTTATTCCTATAAACATCTTTATGTTCCGTAAGAAATAAAACATGTCATTTTATATTAATTTCCGGTACCTCAACATAGAGAAAACAAAAGTCCTCACAGCTGGACCAATAAACAATATCATGATAATTGGAGAAAAAATTAAAATTGTTAAAGATTTTATTTTACTTAAATCCACAATCAAGATCTATAGAAGCAACAGACTTACTACATTGGGCAAATATGCCTCAAAAGACTTGAATGTATTCAAAAGCAAAGATGTTTAAAAGTCAAAAGACTTGAATGTGTTTAAAATCAAAGATGTCCCTTTGGGGACTAAGGTGCCCCTGTTCCAAGCCATGTTTGCCTTATATGGATAAGGACTAGAGAGAAGGAGGAAGGTCAGTTTGAACTGCAAGGCTGACAGTTCAAACCCACCATCTACTCCTCAGAAATTCTATACAGGATCACTATGAGTGTGAACCTACTCAAAGGCACTTAACAACAAGAAGTACGGTACTGCAGGATAATACGCTGCACTTCAAGGTCAGTTTGAGCCACAAGGTTGACAGTTCAAACCCACCAGCCGCTCCAGAGGAAACCCAATACAGGGTCATTATGAGTTGCAACCAACTTAATGGCACAAACAACAATGTATATATATTGTTGTTGTTAAGTGTCGTCGAGTCGATTCCGACCCATAGTGACCCTGTATAGGGTTTCCAAGGAGTAGCTGGTGAGCTTGAACCACCGACCTTGCAGTTCAAATGACTTTGCAGTCTGATGCATTAGCCCACAGCACCACACCAGGACTCACTCTCTCTCTTTCTCTCTCTCTCTCGATTGATGATAGATAGATAGATAGATAGATAGATAGATAGATAGATAGATAGACAGATAGATACACTAAACAATAACAATATATGTGCATATATCTATAGGAGCTCTGGTAGTATAGCGGTTATGAGTCGGGGTGTGATCCTCAAGGTCATCAGTTCGAAACTACCAGTGGTTCGGCAGGAGAAAGATGAGGCTCTCTGTTCTTGTAAAGATTTACAGCCTTGGAACCCTATGCAGGGTCACTATGAGTCAGAATCAACTCCACGGCACACCACCACCACTGTATATCTGTATATCTATATCTATACTTGTTAAAGGCCTTCGAGTTGATTCCAGCTCATAATGATCCTGTATAGAGTTTCTGAGAAGCTACTGGACTCTTGGTGTGGCACAGTAGGATAAGCACTGGACCCTGAACCACAAGGTTGGGGTTTCAAACTCACCAGCTGCTCCTCAGAAATCGACTAGACAACAACTGGTGGATTGTTTACTACTGACCTTACTGACCTTGTGGTTAGCATTTCAGTGTTTATCCTACAGCACTATATTAGGAATATATATATATACAGAGAGAGAAAGAGAGAGCGCTCTGGTAGTGTAGTGGATACGAATCGGCCTGCTAATCTCACTGTCAGCAGTTCGAAACTACCAGCTGTTCTGTGGGAGAAAGATGAGGCTTTCTGCTCCTGTAAACCCTCGGAAACCCTGTACAGGGTAGCTATGAGTCGGAACCGACTCCACAGCACATAACAACAACAACATAAATATAAATATATATATATGTATGCATGTATAAATGCCCATTGCTCCTTTCCCAGCTCAGTAATCTTTTTATGACAAAATCTAAGCTTATATTTATATAGCATCATGTTTAGAGATCTTTTACACTTAAAAGTCTATTTAACTCACTGGAAGAGATGCTCCTTCTTTTAAACTGACATCAAAGCAGAAGTTTATTTTGGGGGTGGGAATTCAAATATTTGCACCAATTTTTTACTTGGCAAGTCATTTTCTCCCCTAGGACAGATAAGAGGCCATTAAATCGAGACCAGCCAACTGAGAATTCTGCAAATCTAATGATAGGTGAAGAGCTGAAATATGAACTACATATCAAATTCTGAATGAAGTAGTTTGGGGAAAGAAATGTTTCCAGGTCTTTTATGTAAATTTGTGTTTCAAAAGTATGTGTTCTGCAAATGAAAACAACAACAACAACAATAAATCCAGCCATCAAAATAGGTTATAGGAGGAAAAACCCCACATGATTGATTATCAGAAGTCACTATCTAAAATGTCTGTGCTTTTCAATTTTACAAACAATCCATAGTAAAATGATAGGACAATGTTCTGATTTAGCACTTGTTCTATTAAAACATAATATTGATCCAGTAGCACCTTAAATCTCAGATAAGTTTTCTCCACTGGTGCCATCAATAACTCACTATGAAAAATACATTTTAGGTAAAGGTGAGAGAGAAAAGAATCCAAACTTTCATACCTTATTCTGGTTAATTCAATGTTTACTGTGGTTGCTACCAGCTGACTTCCCTTGCTTTTGATTCTCATAACCTTGTAAACCCATGTTTTCTAGTGTGGGTTCAGATGCTATGCTTTTTATTCCTATAAAAGTCTTTATGTCCCATAAGAAATGAAACATGTCATTTTTTATATTATTTTCTTATGCCTCAACATAAATAAAACAAAACTCCTCACAGCTGGGCCAATAAGCAGTATCATAAGAATTGGATAAAAGATTGAAGTTGTCAAAGTTTTATGTTACTTAATCCACAATCAACATCCATGGAAGCAGCAATCAAGAAGCTAAACGACATATTATATTGGGCAAATCTGCTACAAAAGACATCTTGAATGTGCTCAAAAACAAAGATGTTTCTTTGAGGACTAAGGTACACCTGACCCAAGTCATGTATTTTCAGTTTCCTCATATGCATAGCTAAAGTAGTTGAAAAGTCAAGAAGGCCAGGAATAATTGAAGCCTTCAAATTATGTTGTTGGCAAAGAAAATTAAATACATCATGGTCTTCCAGACGTATGAACAGATATGTCCAGAATGCTCATGAAAAGCAAGGATGGTGAGACTTTATCTCATGTACTTTGGACATGTTATCAGGAAGGACAAACGCCTGAAGAAGGACAGCATGCTTAATGTAGTAGAAGGTCTGTGGAAAAGAGGAAGACCCTCAATGAGTTGAATTTGACCCATTTACTGCAACAATGGACTCAAACATAGCCGCCATTTTTAAAGTGGGATAGTGCTTCATATTGGGTTGCTGTGAGTTGGAACCAACTGGACTGTTCCTGCCATTATTTTGTCTAACATGGGATTCACTAGCTGAGTTGCTTTGGAGTCATGGTATGATACCTATACAGTCTCATAAGAACCCGATAAGCATGAGGCTCAGACTTGGTTTAGTGAACTTCTGGTACTGTCTTGCAATTGAAAACTATTTTTTGAACAAATGATCGCTGATGAGTTGACGTAAATTCATGGCAACTCTGTATCAAAGAAGAATTGTACTCCATGGGATTTTTAATAGCTAATTTTTCTTCACTAGATCACCAGAGCCTTCTTTCCGTGTACATCTGGAGGACTCAAACTTCCAAACTTTCAGTTAGCAAGTTGAATGGGATAATCCTTTATACCACCCAGGGACTATAGCTTTTGAACAATGGCCCAACATTGTCATTTTGCATTAGGTTTCACAAATCATGTTGCTGGTCTTACATAACAGAACAAACACTAAGTAACTAAGAGACCAAGGTCTGAAGCTAAGCCATGGGGCTTACAGCTGAGTGAACTTGAACTAACTGGTCTTATTGAGCTGTTTCTATGCATTTTTTTTTTTTTTTTTAATAAAATGGAGTTTAATGCTACCTGTCTCACATGACAGTACTGCAGATTAAATAAAAATACAACCTGCAAAGACCCTGGAACAGTGAAAGTAAATACACTTTCCATCTCAGGGGCCAACTACTGTCAATTGCCTGGGAGGCTCTGTGGGGGTCTCTAGAGAGACCCCATGATTTCCAGGAAAAACGTGAGGCACACATTAAGAAGGTCAGTACCCTGTGACTCGGACTTGGCACAATGGCTGATTCTTGATATTTTTAACCTTGTTAGTTCCCTCATTTCTATGGCAACGCTGGGTAGATTTGAACTACTGATCTTTTGGTTATTAGTCCAACACTTGACAATTGATGAGTGCAGAATAAATGTCCAATTTGATGCCCTGTTTTGCTCAGGTTTGCTTGGACCCACATTAAATCCTGGGTGGCTTTCTCTAATAGACTTTGGACTAGATTTCTGGAGCTACAATTTCCCCTACAGAAAATAGATGCCATGTGTGCCTAAATTAGGCCTCAGGTTCTTAATTTGGTGATTTAAAACCTTACTTTGAAAGTCCCAAACTTGTCATGTTAAATAGCCACCATTCATGGGATATGGATATATTGTCCTTTTCTAGGATATCCTTAGGGCAAGGAGCCCTGGTGGACCAGTGGTTAAGCACCCAGCTGCTATCTGAAAGGCTGGTGTTTTGAACCAACCAGCCATCCTCAGGAGAATGATATGGCAGTCTGCTTCCATAGAGATTACAGCCTTGGAAACTCTATGGGACAATTCTAGTCCATTCTATAGGATGGCGTAAGCCAGGATCAACTGGCAGAAATGGAATTGAGCAGTGAGACATCAATGTTAGTTCATGATTATGGTCAGTTTTATAGCTTTGGTCACCTCCTTTACATGCTGCTTCTATGAAATGTCAGTCATCGACCTGTGGAACTGCTTTCTTATGACTCACATGCATTTACTTCTAACTGGCCTCACAGGAAGGTGTCTTCTGTGTAGGAGATAAAGCCAGAGTACTTCTGGCTGCAGGAATCAAAGAATTTATCACACAGTTTGAAAGGAGGCATTCAAACACTTTAAGGGCTTATTACTGAGGCTTTTTTTTTTTTCTTTCTTTCTTTCTTTCTTTTTAAAAGCTGAATGTTTTGTTTTCATCTTTTTTTCATGGATATATTTGTCGTTGTTAGGTGCCATGTAGTTGATACCAAATCATAGCCACTCTGCACAACAGAATGAAACACTGCTAAGTCCTGTACCAACTTCACTACCATTGATACGCTTGAGCCCATTGCTGCTGCCACTGTGCCAATCCATCTTGTTGGGGACTGGTCCCACCTGATAACATGACCAAAGTATGAGTCACAATGTTTCCAAGGACCATCCTAAATTGTAAGGAGAATTCTGACTGCACTTCTTCCAATACAGATTTCTTTGTTCTTCTGGAAGTCCATGGTATTTTTAATATTCTTCTCCAACACCACAATTCGATTGCATGGACTCTTCTATGGTCTTCCATATTCATTGTACAACTTTCATTTTCACATGCACATGAAGCAGTTGAGAATACCATAGTTTCCATCAAGCTGATATATTTGTTCTTTAACACTTTAAAAAGGTCTGCTGCAACAGATTTGCATAATGCAATCTGTTGTTTGTTTTCTTGATGGGAGCTTCCTTGAGTATCAATTGTGGTTCCAAGCAAAATGAAGTATTTGATGACTTAAATATTTTCTCCATTTACCATTATTGGTCCAGTGGTGAAAATTTTTGTTTCCCATACATTGAGGTGCAACCTATACCAAACGCTGTGGTCTTTGATCTTCATCACTAAATATTTTAAGTCCTCTACCCTTTCTGTAAGAAGCTCTGGTAGCGTAGTGGTTACGTATCGGGCTGCAAACCACAAGGTCAGCAGTTTGAAACTACCAGCTGTTCCGTGGGAGAAAGAGGAGGCTTTCTGCTCCCATAAAGATTTACAGCCTCCGAAACCCTATACAGGGCCACTGTGGGTCGGAACTGACTCAACGGCACTTAACAACAAAAACAACCCTTTCTGTAAGCAAGGTTGTATTAGCTGCATATTACAGGTTGTAAATGAGTCTTCCTCCATGTTCTTCTTTATATAATCCAGTTTCTCAGATAATTTGTTCAGCATATAGATGACATCACTGAGGTGATAATGATACATTAACTTCTAAACCATTGAGTATCCTGTCCCTGCCCAGTCAACATAAAACTTTTAACTATCACAAATCCTTTTCAGTGATTTAAAGGCTGCACTTGCAGCAGGTGAAGGTGATGAAGAATTTGTTGGGAGTAGGGATTGGTTCAGTCCAGGGCTTTCAACCAGACCATTCTGATTCAAACCCCCTGCTGAAAATTTAAGGAGTCCTCTTAGAGTGGATTATGCTGGGCTGGAAATTGTAAGATCAGTATTTCAAAGCCACTAGCTGCTACTCAGGAGAAAGATGAGGCTTTCTGTTTTTGTAATGATTACAGCCTAGTGTAGCTGTGAGTCTGAACCCGCTGGATGGCACTCAGCAGCAATAGCAGGTGGGAATTGCATTTCCTCCCCTACCCCCACCCCTACCCCTGATATACTGAATCAGAATCTATGTTTTAATAAGATCAGTATATTTGAGGTGGAAATGCAAATTCTCTGCAAGGGTGAACCGGGAATGATCTTTTCAAAATAAGGAAAATTTCATTAACATTAAAGGGCAAGTAGAAGCTGTGGATAAGTCGGACATTAGTGACCCAAGTACACCCTGTATTCTTTGATATAAAAATTCATATTTTAGAAATTGAACAAGTTAATTAGCTCATTCATAGCAATTAACAAATTAATAAACTGAGGCTATATAATTGTAATGGGAAATTAAAATAAAACAGGGGCTACAATTTATTCCAGGATTCCCGGTCTGGTCTGGACCTATAGGTTAAGCACTGAAACCCTATACAGTATCACTATGAACCTCTGTCCATGGCACTTAACATTATAGCTAATTAAAAGTGTATTATAAAACCAAACTTTTATGAGTTTAATTTCATGAACCTATTACTCCAGATGCTTATCACTATTGGGCTAAATGACCACAGACTTTCTTGCCTTCCCAAGAGCCAGCTGGGCATCTTTAGATGCTGAACCAGCCCAGAGGATTTTTTAGCCCTGATCTTTAATATGTAGCTTTAGACCTCAGTGAACCTTCCAGCCCCACACCAAATGAGAGAACTAATATTAAAGCAAATCAAGGTCAACGTGAGATTTGATTCTGAAGGCATATTTCTTCTCTACCAACCTTGTGGACATATCTCTTTGACTCTTTAGCCCTCAATTTATTATTTTTTAATTTCAGTGTAATAATAATAATGTATGCTCAGTTTTCTTCAAAACATTGATTTGAGGAAAAGTTTATAAACTATAAATCAAAGTAATTTCTAAACTGCTGTATCAATTTAACATAGCAGTGTTAATACTGTCATGTTATAATGGGTATAATTCTAATGTTAGTTTTAAAAAAATCAATCGATGAAAATTCAGCAGAGTGGCAGTATGCAAGATGAACATACACAAATCAGTCAGATTCTTTACTTTAATAAACAGAGTTCTGAAGAGGAAAACAACCCCATTTACAATAGTCATCCAAAAGATGAAATTCTTAGGAGTAAATCTAACCAGAGAAACAAAAAGTTTATACAAAGAAAACTATAAAATAGTACTACAAGAAACCAAATGATATCTACAATAATGGAAGAACATACCATGGTCATGGATTGAAAGACTTAACACTGTGAAAAATGTGGAAAGCCTAAAGCAATCTATAGACATAATGCAATCACAATCCAGACTCCAACATCATTCTTTAACGAGATGGAAAATGCAGTTCTGTGGGTTAATGCACTGGACTGCAAAGTTGTTTGAACTGCAAGGTTGGTGGTCCAAGCTCACCAGCTGTTCCTTGGAAACCCTACATAGGTCTATGTGGGTTGTAACCAACTCGCCAGCACTTAACAATAACAACTATATGGCAGGAGTATGGTGGCTTCTGTAGGATAAGCAGTGGACTGCAAACCATAAGATCAATGGTTTGAGCCCACCAGCTGTGCTGTAGGAAAGAGATGAGGCTTTCTGCTCCCACAAAGATTCAGTTCACAGCCTGTGAAACCCTATATAGAACCACAACCAGTCAGAGCGGATTCCATGGCACTTAGCAACAACTTTATAGAGAAAGGAATGACAGACCGTCAATAAGCAAAACATTACAAAAGAAGATGAACAAAGTAGATGACCTTTAATTCCTAAATTCATACAGTCACAGTGGTCAAAACAGCCTGTTCCTAATACAACAAAATGCATATAGACCAATGAAACAGAATTGAGAATTCAGAAGTAAATCCATCCATTTATGGTTAATTCATCATTGACAAAGTGCCAAACACATCAAATGGGGAAGAGATAGTCTCTTTAACAAATGTTGCTGACAAAACTGGAAATCCAATTGCAGAGCAATGCAACAAGACCCATACCTCACATCGTATGTGAACATTAACGCAATGTAGATGAAAGACTTAATTGTAAAATCGAGAACTACAAAGATCATTCATGAAAAATAGGGACAAATTTAGGGGCTCTGATACATGGCATAAATACACTATCAAACTTAACTGAAAATGCACAAACAGCAGAAGACAAAACAGATCACTGGGACCTCCTAAAAATTAGACATTTACATGCACCAAAAGATTTAACCAAAGGAGTAAAAGGAAGCCCACAGACTTGGAAAACAGTTTTTGCCATGACATCTCAGACAAGGGACTAATATTTAGAATTTATAGAAAATGTCAACACCTCAACAAGAAAAAGACAAATAATCCAGCTGAAAAAAATGGGGAGAAGACATTAATAGACACTTCACCAAAGAAGGCATTAAGACAACCAACAAACATGTGAAGAAATGCTAATTATTAGCCATTGTTGTTGTTAACTGCTGTTGAGTTGGTTCTGATTCATAATGACCCTGTATAGAATTTCCAAGGAGCATCTGGTGGGTTTGAAGTGCCAACCTTGTGGTTCATAGTCCAGTACTGATCCTACAGCTCCACACTATCAGCCATTAGAGAGATACAAATCAAATCAAAACAACAACAGGACGTCATCTCACTTCAGCATTAATAGGCAAGTTCAGAAAAACATCACACAACACATGCTGGTGAAGGTGTAGAGAGACTGGGGCCTTCCTACACCGCTGGTGAGGTTGTCAAATGATGCAACCACTGTGGAAAATGATACAGCACTTCCTCAAAAAGGTGGAAATGCAATGCTTCTACTAGGTATATGTCCTCAAGAAATAGATTTATGCAATTCTATGTTCATTACAGCACTATTCACACTAGGAAAAAGATGGAGACAGTCTAAATGCCCATAAGTCATAGAATAGGTCAATCAACTTTGGTACATTCACATAACAGAATACTACACAATGTTGAAGAATAACAGTAAATCTGTGAAACACTTCATAACATGGATGAACCTGAAGGACATTATACTGAGTGAAACTAGGCAAATACTGTATGAAGCCACTATTGTAAAAACTCAAGAAAAAGTTTTCATGCTAAAAACATTCTCTGATGGTTACCAGGGTTGAAAAGAATGGGAGACTAATTCACTGATTGTTGTTGTTGTTAAGTACCATAGAGTCGGTTCTGACCCATAGCGACCCTGTACAGGATTATTGAGGCTGTAAATCTTTACGGGAGCAGAAAGCCTCATCTTTCTCCCACCGAACAGCTGGTAGTTTCAAACTGCTGACCTTGAGGTTAGCAGCCCGATTCATAACCGCTACGCTACCAGAGCTCCTTAGGAGATAGATAAGTGATAGCTAGTGATAGGTTCACTTAGAATAGTCAACTATTCAAGATAAAAAGGGTAATATTTACCTGAGGACAAAGTTCAGGTGGAATGGAAACAAGAATCACAAGGAGAAAACGGGGTAACCGATGTTCCATTGCAATCTATTAAATGAAATGAAGTTGATGATTTGCTCAATGTAAAACTGATCATCTGCACTGTAAGCCTTCACTCAATTCACAACAT
This sequence comes from Chrysochloris asiatica, assembly GCF_000296735.1. Lineage (NCBI taxonomy): Eukaryota > Metazoa > Chordata > Mammalia > Afrosoricida > Chrysochloridae > Chrysochloris > Chrysochloris asiatica. The sequence goes on along the minus strand of NW_006408992.1, from coordinate 438,900 downwards.
TTTTATTAATAAAATCAAACTTCGTATTGCATTGAACAAACCATCTACAAAAGACTTCTTTAAATGTTAAAAAGCGAAGCTGTCACTTTGAAAACTAAGGTCTGTCTAACCCAATTTTGTTCTGGGTACCACTTTCGTGCAGACCTCAAAGCAGTTGGGATCAGGGTCTTTCTGGCCCCAAAGACAACCAGGAAGATTGCTGCTAGTCCAAGGCCAACCAGGATTGACTGGCCCCTACATGTTTGGAGCAGTTCTCATCTGAACCCTGGGATCCAACTCATTTTGATGTGACTCAAAACTGTCTGATTCACTACCCTGTTACTTCAACCACTTACCACCATGTGGGGGTGGATAAGGGTGGGACTGGTCACTCCTCAGGTCACCACAAGAATGTGGGAGGAAAAGAAAAAAAGCATTTCCTTTTCTCTGTATGTCACCAGTATGTCTCTATACCACCAAGACAGTCTCCAAAGTAGCTCACAGCATTTCAAGATGGCCACTACTCATCACACCAGCAGGCATAGTTCACCTCTTTTTGTTTGTTTGTTTGTTTTGCATGACTGTTAAGCTTCTTCTCTTAATAAGCATTCAATCCACTTCTTTGGAGTCCTGGTGTGGCCCTGTGGGTTAATGCGCCAGACTGCAAAGCCATTTGAACTGCAAGGTGCACTGTTCAAGTTTACCAGCTGCTCCTTGGAAACCCTATACAGGGTCGCTATGGGTTGGAGCCAACTTGATAGCACTTAACAACAACAATTGACTTCTCTATCACTTCATCTGAAGCTCATCTTCGGAACCTGCTCCAATTGGTTTTCCATATATTTGTTGTACAAGGTCTGTGTAACCTTTCTGAAGTCTCTACCATCTTGTCAGAAATCCTCAGGTGATGCTTATAAATGTCCAAACATACATAAGACTATACATATAATATTCACCTTGCAAGGGCAACCACAGGCCACAGGTTTTGCAACATATATTGGTTACTCCTATTTCAAAGTCAGAATGCCTAGGTTTAAATGCTGGTTCTGCCTCTTAGCATGAAATCATAGTCAAGTTACTTGATTCCTCTGAAACTTAGTTGCCTCAATTGTAAATTGGAGATGCTAAGATCAGCTTATTATGAGGAGTGAATGTGAAAATATTACTTAAATATTGCTTCTTGTTTTTAAGTGCACTTGAGTTGGTTCCAACTCATAGCAATCCTATGTAGGGTTTCCAAGAAGTGGCTGGTGGGTTTGAACCATGACCTGTGGTTCAAATCTACCTTTCAGTCCAGTGCTTATCCTACACCAGGACAGTAATAGTTATTATGTTGTTACTATGGTGCTTAGAACAGTAACTTTTATTATGGTGGCAATGGTGGTGTTATGTGCCATTGAGTAAGTTCTGATTCACAGCAACCCTTTGTACAACAGAATGAAACACTGTCTGATCCATCACCATGTTCACAACTGTGGTTATGTTTGAATCCACCTTTGATGCCACTGTAGTTCAAACCCACTGTATCAATCCATTTTGTTGGAGTTCTTTCTCTTTTTCGCTCACCTTGTACTTTATGGTATCTTCCTTCAATGATAGGTCCCTCCTAACAACATTTCCAAAGAACAAGTGACTAAGTCCCACCAAGCTTGCTTCTAAGGAGCTTTCCTGGCTGTATTTCTTCCAAGACAGACTTGTTTTTCTAGCAGTCCACGATACTTTCAGTATTCTTCTCTAGCACCATAATTCAAACTCATTGATTCTTCTTCCATTCTCTTTATTATTGTCTAACTGTCAAATGCATATGAGTCCATCGAAAATACTATGGCTTGGTTCAGGTTCACCTGAATCCTCAAGGCGACAAATTTGCTCTTGAATACTTCAAAAAGGCCTTGTGCAGCAGATTTCCCTAATGAAATGCATTGTTTGATTTCTTGGCTGCTATTTACATGAGCATTAATTGTGGATCCAAGTAAAATGAAGTCTTTGACAACTTCAATCTTTTCTCCATTTATCATGGCACTGTTTATTGGTCTAGTTCTGAAGACTTGTTTTCTTTACATTGAGATGCAATCCGTACTGAAGGCTGTACAGTCTTTGATCTTCATCAATAAGTATTTCAAGTCCTCTTGGCTTCCAGAAAGCAATGTTGAATCATCTGTATTTCACAGGTTATCAAGTCTTCCACCAATTCTGATGTCACATTCTTCTTCATATAACCCAGCTTCTTGAATAATTTATTAATTATGCAGATTGAATAAGTATGGTGGAAGAATACAACCCTGGCACATGCCTTTCCTGATTTGGAACCATTCAGTGTTCCCTTGTGGCATTGTAGCATAAGCACTAGACTACTAACAGTAAGGTTGGTGGTTCTAACCCACCAGCCCCTCCTTGCTGTGAGTGAGAACATTACTTAACAATACACAACAACACAGTATCCCCTTGGTCTGTTTGAATGACTGCCTCTTGGTGTATGTGCAGGTTCATTGTGAGAACAATTAAGTGTTTTGAGATTCCCATTTTTTGCAATGTTATGCAGTCTGTTATGATTCACACAGTCCAATGCTTTGCATACTCAAGAAAGCACAAGTAAACTTCCCGGTATTCTCTACTTTCAGCCATGATCAACCTGATGTTAACAATGATATCTCTAGTTCTACGTTCTCTGAATCCAGCTTAAATTTCTGGCAACTCCTTGTCAATGACCTGCTGCAACCCGTTTTGAATTATCTTTAGCAAAATTTTATTTGCATGTGATATTAATGATATTGTTTGATGATTTCCACATTCTGTTGGTTGACCTTTCTTTGAATTGGGCACAAACATGGATCTCTCCCAACTGGTCAGCCAGGTTGCTTGATATAATCAAATTTCTTGATATAGTCAAGTGAGGGCCTCCAGCACTGTATCCATTTGTTGAAACATTTCAATTTGTATTCTGTCAATTCATGAAGCCTTATTTTTCACCAATGCTTTTACTGCAGCTTGCATTTTTTCTTTCAAAATGATCGATTCTTGATTATATGGTACCTCTTGAAATGATTCAACATAGACAAATTCTTTTTGGTTCAGTAACTATGTGTTTTCTTTCCATCATTTTTTTTTTTTTGCTTCCTGCGTCACTCAATATTTTGCCTCTAGAATACTCAGTATTTTAACCTATAATTAGTATTATGGTGGCGGTGGTGGTGTGCCGTGGAGTCGGATCTGACTCATAGCAACCCTGGATAGGGTTTCCAAGGATGTAAATCTTTATGGGAGTGGAAAGCCTCATCTTTGTCATGCAGAATTGCTCGTTGTTTTGAACTGTTGACCATGAAGTTAGCAGACTGATTCATAACCACTATGCTACTACTGAATTGCTAAATGTATTACTTAGGACATTGGTTGGTTATGCAATTCCTGTTCATCATCTTTAAAAATCTGTTTCTTTATGCTTACTTTGAAAGTAAAATAAAATACTACTATCACGCCATCATAAGGAGCTCTGGTAGTGTAAATGGTTACGAGTCGGGCTGCCAACCTCAAGGTCAGCAGTTCGAAACTACCAGCGGTTCCGTGGGAGAAAGATGAGGCGTTCTGCTCTCATAAAGATTTACAGCCTCAGAAACCCTGTGCAGGGTCGCTATGAGTCGGAACCGACTCCACGGTACTAACAACAACAACAACAACAACAAATCATGCCATCATAACTATACAATGAATACCTTTTTCAAATTGTGAATTCTCTTAAAAGGCTATGGCTTTTGGAGTTTTGGAGTTAATAATGATTAAAGATTTAAAATGTAATGGAACTGAATATAAATGGATGTGTGACGATTGAGTTCTGCACATTACGATTTTAAAATGTAAATTTTTAACGATACTGAGACGTATGCACATGTCATTGGTTTTCAAAGTGTGACCAGGAGTTCCTCAAGTCTCTAAAACCATTTGAGTAATTTTGCTATGTCAAAACTATTGTCATTGTAGAACAAATATGTCTTGTTTTGTTTTTTAATTCTCATTATCTCACAATTATTGTTTTGTTAGCTTTGGTTTGTTCAGAGGCTACATAACTTGTGGTATTGCAAAAATTTAATACAGATATTAGTCTAAGTATCTGTCTTTTATTTAAGCAGACATTAAATATATTTATTAAAATGTAAATGAATGCCATTGTAATTTTAATTTAAAAATTTTAAATGTATATTAAAATAAACATATATTGTTAATATATAATAGGTATATTGCTGCTTTTTAATGATAAACTCGAATTTAATTTTCAATATTATAATTACCCATTGGTGTTGATTTTGTTAAGTGCCATTGAGTGTGCTCCTACTTATAGTGACCCTGTTATAAGGTTTCCGAGACGCAGCTGGTTGATTTGAGGCACTAACCTTGTGGTTAGCAGTCCAGTGCTTATCCTACAGTGTCACACCAGGATTCCAGTAAATATAACCAAATAAAGAAAAGCTTTTTGGAATCCTAAGTATAAGTGGAGAAATGGGTCCTAAAACCCCTCAGATTGAAAACCACTGACTTAGACGATCTCTACCAAAAACGTGCTGTCAGTAAGCAGAGTCCAGCACATGGTGAGTCCATGTGTTTCAGAGTAGAATTTCTCAACTGTAATCTTTATGGAAACAGATTGCCAGGTGGGTTTGAGTCACCAAGCTTTAGTTTAGTTGTTGTTGTTAAGTACCGTTGAGTCGGTTCTGACTCATAGTGACCCTGCACAGGGTTTCCGGGGTTGTAAATCTTTACGGGAGTGGAACGCCTCATCTTTCTCCTGCAGAACCACTGGTAGTTTTGAACTGCCGATCTTGAGGTCAGCAGCCCGATTCGTAACCATTACGCTACCAGAGCTCCTTCTTAGTTTAGTAGTTAACCACAAAATATTTGCTGTAACCAGGGATTATACAATCTCTAGATTCTCAGAAATCCAACCGAAACTGTTGTCTCCATGAGATTGTCTCTGTTTCTAGAAAGGCCATGATGTAGGGAAAACGTCATTCCGTTCTCTTAGCCCCACCTTCTTTAGACTAAGAGGTCACCTAGCTATTGCCCGTTCCTTCCAGTCTCAGAGCTATTGATGCAACAAGTGCACAGGCCACGAACCATGAACCGCTGCAGTTCTCACTAGAGACTATGAAAACCTGGATTTCAGTTACATGTTCCAGCCATCAGGTAGGCACAGATTAAAAGTGATGGAAAGTTAAAATAGTCCATGTGTTACCACTCAGAAGTTAAACAAATATTTTACATTTCAATGAAAGTGACTTCATTTTATTTTACAGAATTGAATTATTATACTCTTACAAATTGATATACCTGCTCTTAAGATACATTTGTTAGTTCGGTACAATTGCTTGTCTTTGAATTTATGTCTGCAGGCTGAGAAATTTCAGAGAGGTACAAAGAAGACTGGCCTTTCATGACCTCTTAGTAAAATGTGTATATATTTCAGTTCCATACTAGGGTCTGTCCCAAATTTATGATATCATTAAGAAATGATTCCTATAAAGGTATCCTGATTTCCCAAAGCCTAATGGCCCCTTCAAGAGTCTTCATATTTGGCTATTTTTGTCACTAATATTGATCAAGTATTAGATGCATGCTTGACTCTACTCTCTGTGACCTTGGCGTTCTCCATCCATTCCCCCTCTCCCAGGCTTCCGTTACTTCTGGTAACAAAATGACTCAATACTGGTCTCTCCCAGCTACTGCTTGGGAAAACAGTTGCAGATCATTTCAGCACATCTCTAGGAACCACATAAGATTCTACACAATTTAGATAAGAAATGGTAAAGAAAATATGGCCCAGATGGGCATCCTTCAATTATGGGGTTACATTCACTCTCTTTGTTTGGATACTGAAGTAGGCACCTGGGAGAAACAAAACACCAACTCAAACCCTGAAGAGATGGCACTAATTAACAAAACATGTGCCACCCAACTGATGCATTGCCAGCTGGGTTCTCAACCAGATGTGCTTTCAGACACATGGATTCACTAACGGGGAAGGATTTCTACAGCGTTGATTCTTATAATAAATCTATTGAATCGTCGGCTGAAGAGTTTCCCAGGTTTGAGATCACATTGCTAAAAGGCTGGTAATGAGAGGCAATTCTACTTGATTTAGATATTTGTATAACTTGCTAAAAGAGCCTTTTACTCAAGACGAACCTCAGAATCTGCAAAAAGAGCTGTTAAGTAGGAGGACAAAGGGCTTTAATTTTTCCCACCTTTAGAAGGAAGGTAAATGCAGACCTCCATGGATCTAGAAATGCAGTCTGGTAGTGGAGTAAATATTATCTTTGGCACTAGTATTACCACAAGTGTCACTTTTTCATATAAGTTTGTTTACAATCTCCCATAGACTAGGGTAATTGGCAATTCCAGTGAGCTAGCTTAAAAATCTGTTTTTCTCTTAACTAACACATAACATAAAATCAAAATCAAATTTCCTTTTCACATCCATAGAAATGGCTTATTTCCAGGAATGTTTAGAGAGTATATTAGTTTGTACCCATATGTAGTTGCATATCAGTCACTGAGAAAATGTTGTTTTCTGTCATATAATTCCAACCTTCCACCAGGCTAATTGCTAGCAACATTTTGGATTGTTTTTCAACACTTTAATGAAAACTAAAGCTTCAGCAGGAGTATTGCTATATACCTCATCCAAATGAATCTAGCGTCCTAACTCCAAATGTCTGTGTCAGTGTGTAAACTAAAGATGACCTCATTGCGAGGAATAATAACTTGATTAGGGCAATCATTTATTTAATCATACAATGCTAGCAAAGCAGAGAAACTATCAAGCACCTTATAAGGATAAACCATGATCCTTGCACAGAAGTGAGAGAGCTCATATCGCTAAACCTTAGCACACCAACACCCCGTGTAGCTTTTGCTGAGACTCACTGGTATGAGTACAAGTGATTGGCGGGAGCTAAGAAGGGCCCAGGTGTAGGTGAAGGATGCATCCTGTGAGCTGATGAATGCTGAGTAGAGAAGATCACAATAAATACTGACAATTCAAGGTGACCTCCAATGAGATGGATTGACACAGTGGCAGCAGCAATGGACTCAAGCATAGTAATGACTATGAGGTTGGCACAGAACCAAGCAGTTTCTTTCTATTGGGCATAAGGTCGCTATGAGTCAGTACCAGTTCAATGGCACCTAACATCAACAACACAAATTGTGATCCATACGTTTACAGCATTGGAATGTTGTTGTTGGAATGGAGTCGGTTCCGACTCATAGTGACCCTGCACAGGGTTTCTGAGGCTGCACATCTTTTCGGGAGCAGAAAGCCTCATCTTTCTCCAGCGGAACACCTGGTAGTTTCGAACTGCTGACCTTGAGGTTGGTAGTCCAATTCGTACCCACTATGCTTCCAGAGCTCCTTACAGCATTGGAATAGGAAGGGTTTTTGCTGTTGTTGCAAGTCTGGTTTGGCCCTTGCTAAGAGTTTGCATTTCTACCCCATATCTATTGAATCAGAATACACATTTTGATAAGATCCCAATGATTCTTATATATCCCTTAAAGATTCCTGTAGATCAAAAAGTAAATTTGATTAGGTATGTCTGGAGGAGAAATGCAAATTCTCAACAGGGGTTCTAATTAGAATGAATTCATTCTGAATCCTTGCTTTTTCCAAATGCAGACTCGGGATCCCCAAACCAAACCACTGTTTAATTAGGAGCTGGGGATTCTGGTACGGTCAATAGTCAAAGGGAGAGAGATTTTATACCAGTAGGGGCCATGCGAGGGCCAAGAATTCTGTCAAATAATAAGGATTTAGTCCAATAATAAGAGTCACAGAACAAGAAGGGATACAGAACAAGATGCTAGAGTGATTAAAACACCAAATAAAAGCGGCGTCAAAGCCACCGTCATACCAGTGGTATTAGGAATAAGTTCTCTGGGGTTCACCTGAGGCCTATTAGCGTTCAGTCTTAAAGGTCATGTTCTGGTGACCTTCTCAGGCTCTGGGGGCGGTCGGGATGCCAACCAGTGCTGCAGGCTGAGGTGCCTGGGTAAATGGTCCTGGGGTTTCCAGCCTTTACTAGTCAGTCTAGAGTTGAGGAGTACAGCACACACAACCCAGCTTTCAGCAGCTCCAGACTGAGAATGTGTTCCCAAGCAGCCACGTTCATAAATGAAATGGCCAAAATAGCACAAAACACTTTGAAATGGGGAAGACCCCATGATATAGACTTGTTATTTCAATAGGATCTATGGAGCTGTGGTGTAGTTCTGTAAGATAAGTGTAGAAGACTGTTAACAGCAAGGTTAGCAGTTCAAATCCACCAGCTCGTACTTGGAAACCCTATTCAGGGTAGCTATGAGTCAGAACCAACTTAACAAATTAACAACAATGTTGTTGTTGTTGTTAAATGCCATTGAATCAGCTCCAACCCATGGTGACCCTGTATAGGGCTTCCAAGGAGCAGCTGGTGAGCTTGAATCACCGACCTTGCAGTTCAAACAGCTTTGCAGTCTGGCGCAATAACCCACAGCACCACACCAGGACTCCTAGCAATAATAACAACAACAACAAATTGTAGTAACAACCACAAAGGTAGTTGTTGTTGTTAAGTACCATTGAGTTTGTTCCGAGTCATAGTGACCATGTATAGGGTTTCCGAGGAACAGCTGGTGGGTTTGAACTGCCAACCTTATGGTTCACAGTCCAGTGCTGGTTGATAATACAGCGCCATACCAGGAGTCCAAAAAGATAGTAAAAACATAGAATTAGTAAATTCAATTCCATCTAAAGTCATATACAGAGCAATTGTAATGCTTTGTGTGTTTTAAAGAATTTGACATTAAAAAACAAAACAAAACAATTAAATATGTCAAGGTATGGCTAATATTGACTTTCCTTGAGGGCATCATCTCTTTATCCTTTTAACCAACACTGTGAGGAAATTTTATTAGCCTTGTGATAAAACATTTCTCAATGTCACACAGGCTTTAAGACAAATCAACTCTTTCACAAAATGACTCAAGTTTTTTAAGTCTACTCTATTCTTACCCAAAGGAGCTCTGGTAGTGGTTTTGAGTTGGGCTGCTAACCTCAAAGACAGCAGTTCAAAACTTCCAGCCATCCCAGGGGAGACTGATGCAGGTTTCTGCTCCCATAAAGATTTACAGCCTCCCTATTCAGGGGCCCTGTGAGTAGGAACCAACTCCACGGCACACCACCACCATTCTTGCCTAAGGATTATTAGGTTTTGTTATGCAGACATTTATGAGACATCAGATGTTTTAAGTAGTAAAATGTTATTATCCATTCTCCTAAATGCTATCTATTGCTTGGTTGATAATGAGCCAGGGGAATGAGTTCAGTTCCTGACCTGAAGGTAGCCAATGGTGATTGGTCTCGGAGTCTCACCAGTGTCTATCTGACCAGTAAGCCAGGTCTTCTTTAAGATTGTGAGTTCTTGCCTAAGGATTATTAAGTTTTGTTATGCAGACATTTATGAGACATCAGATGTTTTAAGTAGTAAAATGTTATTATCCATTCTCCTAAATGCTATCTATTGCTTGGTTGATAACGAGCCAGGGGAATGAGTTCAGTTCCTGACCTGAAGGTAGCCAATGGTGATTGGTCTCGGAGTCTCACCAGTGTCTATCTGACCAGTAAGCCAGGTCTTCTTTAAGATTGTGAGTTTTGTTCCACACTTTTTCTCATTATACCCAGGATGTGACCCCTTTCAGAGCAGTTGGTAGTTGGAGACATTTCTTCTGATATCAGGGTCATGGTGAATGATGTTCACATTGTCCATGAATCCATTAGACTAATATTTTCAAACACATTCAATTTTTATCACTCTTCATTCCTCTGGACAGGAAGAAACTAATAGTTGTAGCTTAGTTGGCTGTCCTTGAATTTTTGAAATCTCAGTACTACTCACAAAGGTAGACTGTAAAGCGCTGTCTTCGTGGATTATGTTACGTCAACTGACAATGCTGTTTCAGAGACAATGGTCCTGAGCCCTCACACCAGGAGATTTTGGTAATGTCTACAAAGTTTTCATAAGTTTGTTCCCGGTATGCTCCATTACATTCATGAATATGTTAGCAGTATGGTTAAATACCTGTGTAAAAATATCCAGTGTCAAACCTGTATATATTTGTTGTTATAGTGACACTTTCTCTCATACCCAACCAGTCTGAGTATCTATCCATAGATCTACCTGTAGACCACTGTGATTGTAGTATTGTTTATATAACAATATTTACATTGTTTTTAACTCTTGTATTCCTTTCTGTGTCTTCACATATATCCATCATACTTTTGTTAACCTTCATCTTATTGTATCCAAAACACTTGATTGTGTTAATGATGAACCTGTACGTTGACCAAAGGGTAGTTGTTTGAACAGAACAAGGGGATATTAAATGATTTAAAATCAGGAATGGTATATGCCAGGGTTATATTCATTTACCGTATTTACTCAGCACTTAACAATAACAGCATTCTAAGCAAATAATCTGAGAAACTGGATTATATGAAGAACGTGGCATCAGAATTGGAGGAAGACTCATTAACAATTTGTGATATGCAGATGATGCAACCTTGTTTGCTGAAAGTAAAAAAGAATTAAAATACTTAGTGATGAAGATCAACTACTATAGCCTCAATATAAATAAAACAAAACTCCTCAGAACGGATCCACTAAATAATATCATGATAAATGCAGAAAAATTTGAAGTTGCCAAAGACTTCATTTTGCTTGGTTCCACAATCAATGTTTATGTAAGAAATCAAATGATGTATTGCATTAGTCAAATCTTTTGCACAAGACCTCTTTAAAATGTTTAACAGCAAATATGTCACTTTGAGGACTAAGGTGCACCTGAACCAAGTCATAATTTTCAACTGCCTCATATGCATGTGAAAGATAATGACAATGCATCTTGAATTATGGTGTTGGAGAAGAATACTGACAGCATCATATACTAGATGCTTGTTGCTAGAAAGCAAACGAATGTGTTGGAAGAGGTATAATTAGAATGCTCCTTAGAAGCCAGAAGAACAAAGAAATTTATCTTGGAAGTGCAGCCAGAATGATTCTTAGAAGCCAAGGATGGCGAGACTAATACTTCAGACATGTTACCAGGAGGAACCAGTCCCTGATTATGGACAACATGCCTGGTAAAGTGGAAGGTCAGTGAAAAAGATGAAGACCTCAATGAGATGGATTGGCACAGTGGCAGCAGCAGTGGGCTCAATCATAACATAACAATTGTGAGTATGGCACAGGACAGGGTAGCGTTTCATTCTGCTGTGCACAGTGTTACTATGAGTCAGCATCGATTTAATGGTAGTGTAGTGGTTACGAATCGGGCTGCGAACCACAAGGTCAGCAGGTTGAAACTACGTTCTGTGAGAGAAAGATGAGGCTATCTGCTCCCGTGAAGATTTACAGCCTCGGAAACCCTGTACAGGGTCGCTATGGGTCAGAACCGACTCTACGGCACACAGCCACCACTAACAAAAAACCTTCAGAGTTAAAAATGATTCCATTTCTATTTCATTTTAGATTTCTAAGGGAGTATTAGTCAAAATTTCTAAGGGAATATTATTGAAAATCTAAACTTTCTTTGTGTAGATGATTGTTTCAGTGTAAATAATTTTAATTCCAGTACAAGTCTTTGTTTTATGTCAGATTGGTATACTTTGACTTATGCAGAGGTTGCTTTTTGAGGCCTTAAAAATCAAAACTAAGTGGAAGAAATGATTATTGGAAACCTGATTTTTATCTAGGAATCCCAAAGTGATGAATTGCTGGAATAATGGCTATAATATATTGAGACTAGAAAGGAGATATGTGATTCCCTCAAGATTCATTTGGATTTGTAAGATATGAGCCTTTATTTTATTAACAGGTTGCATATAAGAAATTCACAGAGGAGCAACTTTTCTGTACCCATTCATTATAGTCCACATCTAGACAATTTTAATATTGGACTCTAAACAATTTGAGTGATTTCATAGCAGTATGGTCTTTATATTTCCCTATCTAGAAACATATTTTTCCATTAAAAGTTTTTAATTATTAAAACAAACCATTATCTATCAGATTGCTGTATTGTAGTGGCTTTTGTGTGGCTGCTGAACTAGAAGATACATCACAAGAATATTAAATACCAGCAGGGGCAGAACACTTTGGCAAGTTTAACCTCTAAAAACATTAGCAACAGAACATTGTCTGATACTATGTCAGAAAATGAGCCTTTCAGGTTGGAAGACAATGAAAAATATGACTTGGCAAGAACTACCTTCTCAAAGTAGTGTTGGCCTTATTGATGTGGAAGAGTAAAGCTTTTGAGACCATCCTTTGCTGATGGGGCTCATCTCAAATGAGGAGAAACAGTTGCAAGTGTCCATTAATAATTAGAATACAGAATGTATGCAGTATGAATCTAGGAAAATTGGAAGTTGTCAAAAAAAAAAAAAAAGGGAAATGGAGCGTATAAAGTTCAACATACTAGGCATTAGTGAACTGGAATGAACAGGTATTGGCTATTTTGAATCAGACAATTGTATGATTTGCCAGGAATGACAACTGAGGAATGGCAGTGTATTCATCATCAAAAAGAGCATTTCTAGATCTGTTTTAAAGTACATTACTGTCTATGATAGGATAATATCCATAAGTCTACAAGGAAGACCAGTTAATATGACTATTATTCAAATTTATACTATAACCATTAAAGCTGCTGCTGATGAAACTGAAGATTTCAACAACTTCCTTAGCCTCAACTTGCTCAAATATGTATTAATATACATACACTGATGATATTGGTGACTAGAATGCAAATGTGGGAAACAAACAGGAAGGATCATTAGCTAGAGAATATGGTATTAGTGCTGCAATTCACATGATATAATTTTGCCAGATCGATGATGTATTTGTTGCAAATACTTTTTTTCCAATAATTTAAACAGTGACTATACATGTGGACCTCACCAGACAGAATGCACAGGAGTCATATTGAGTATATCTGTGGGAAGAATTGATGGAGAGCACAGTATTATCAGCAAAACAAAGCCAGGAGCCAACTGTGGAACAGATAATCAGTTACTCAAATGCAATTTCAAGCTGAAGTTGAGGAAAATTGAAAGTCCCTGAATGCCAAACCATAACCTTAATATATCCCACCTGAATTTAGTGGCCATCTCTCATTTGATACATTAGGCACTAATGACTGAAGACGAGAGGTTTGGAATCACATCAAAAGCATCATGCATGAAGGAAGCCATAGGTCATTAAAAAAAAACAGGAGACAAAAATGGATGTCAGAAGAGACTTTGAAACTTGCTCTTGAACATAGTGAAGCTAAAACAACTAGAAGAAATAATAAAGTTAAAAGAGTTTAACAGGAGATGTCAAAAGGCAACTCGAGAGTACAAAGTAAAATACTATACTGAAATGTGCAAAAGACACGGAGTTAGAGCTGGCAGCCAGGAGGCAGACTTGCAGAATGTGCACGTTGAGTGATGTAATTAATATGTACACCTGAGTGTAAAAAAAAAAAAGAGCTAAAATGAATAGAGAGAAATACTCATAACTGATGGTACATGGAGGGGATTATAATCATTGTAATGTACAAAGTATATAATTTTTTAGTGTTAAACTGGTGATCTGTTCTGTAAACTTTCACTCATTTCACAATAAAACCTTAAAAAACAACAACAACAACAAAAAAGACATGGAGTTAGAAACCCAAAAGGGAAGAACACACTCAGCATTTCTCAACCTGAAAGAATCACAGATAAAATGAAAGCCTCAACTCCCAATACTGAAGGATTCTATGGGAAAATACTGAATGATGCAGGAAGAATCAAAAGTAGATGAAAGGAATGCACAGTCATTCTACCAAAAGGAATTTGCTTATGTTCAATCATTTCAAGATATAACGTATGATCAAGAACTGATGGTATTGAAGGAATCAGTCCAAGATGTGCTGAAAGCTTTGGCAAAAATCACAGTACGAGGAATTGACAGAATACAAATTGAAATATTTCAACAAACTGATACAGCACTCATCTATACAAAGAAATTTAGAAGAAAGCAACCTGACCCAATCTTTGGAAAAGATTCATGTTGTGCTCATTCCAAAGAAAGATGACAATGATGTGCAGAAATCATCAAATAACATCATTAATATCACACACAAATAAAGATTTGCTTAAGATAGTTTAAAAATGGTTGTGGCAGTGCATTATCAAGGAGTTTCACGGAAATTCACGGTAGATTGCTGATGTCACATAGGTTTTTGCTGAAAGCAGAGACTATCAGAGAGATGTTTATTTGTGCTTTATTGAACTTGCAAAGACATTTGACTGTGTGGATCATAACAAATTATGGATAACATGGTGAAGAATGGGAATCTCATAACATTTAATTGTACTCATGGGAAAACTATACATAAACCAAGAAGCGGTCATTAGAACAAAATGGTTTAAATTTGAAAGTTGTGTGCTTGGGTTGTATTCTTTTACCATACTTTCTCAATTGGCATGATGAGCAAAAAATCTGAGAAGCTGGATTATATGTAGGATTATATGGCATCAATAAAGGAGAAAGTCTCATTAACAATCTATGCTTTCTGGAAGCAAAGTGAATGTGAAACACTTACTGATGAAGGTTAAAGAATACAGCCCTTCAGTCAGTATGGTTTGCACCTCAATGTAAAGACAAAGTAACATCCTCACATTGGACCAATAAGTAACACCATGATAATTGGAGAAATGGCTGAAGTTGTCAAAGACTTCATTTTGCTTGGAACCACAATTAACACTCATGGAAGCCAGCAGTCAAGAAAACAAACAGCATATTGCATTAGGTAAATCTGTTACAAAGACCTCTTTAAAGTGCTAAAGAGCAAAGTCACTTTGAAGACTATGATGTGTCTGACCCAAACCATATATTTTCAACTGCCTCATTTGCATGTGAAAGTTGGATAATGAATAAGTAAGATGGGAAGAGGAATTGTTGTCTTTGAATTATGGTGTTGATGAAGATACCATGGGCTTCCAGAAGAATGAAGAATTCTGTCTTGCAAAAAGTATACTCAGTATGTGTTTTAGAAGAGAGGAGGGTGAGACTTTCTCACATGCTTT
The DNA here is from genome assembly GCF_000296735.1 of Chrysochloris asiatica. Taxonomy (NCBI): domain Eukaryota; kingdom Metazoa; phylum Chordata; class Mammalia; order Afrosoricida; family Chrysochloridae; genus Chrysochloris; species Chrysochloris asiatica. The sequence goes on along the minus strand of NW_006408992.1, from coordinate 423,779 downwards.
GAACATACCATCAAGGGACCAGTCCTGTCCTTGGAGAAGGACATCATTCTTGGTAAAGTGAAGTATTAACATCAGCAAAGAAGAAGATCTTCAGTGAGATGGATTGACACAGTGGAAGTAACAAGATGCTCAGATATAACAACATTTGTGAAGATGGAACACTACAGGGCAGTGTGTTATTTTGTTGTGCCGTGTTGCTGTGAGTCAGAACCAACTTGACAGTACCTAACAACCACAACAGTGTAAACTATCGAAGATTTCTCACCAAGCAAGTTTACATTTAAAATTTTAAGCTTAGTTTTCAGATGTATCTAGTACAATTCTTTAAATGTTACTATTGTTAATGGCATTCGGATGTGGTGTTGTAGGATAAGCGCTGTACTGCTAATCACAAGTGGGCATTTAAAACCCACCAGCCACTCCTTGGAAACCCTATACAGGATCACTGTGAGTCAGAAATGACTTGATGACACTTAACAACAATTCTTAATGGTTAAAATGTGTATACTATATTAATGTCTTTGAATCTTTCAGCTCAATCATTTGAGGTAAGCGCAATTGAATCCCATTTTACAGAAGAGAAAACTGAAAGAGAGAGGTACATTACTTAGTATTATATATAATTAAGTGGTAGATAACGTAATTCAAAGCCAGATTCCTGGAAGGATAGACTCAGAACCTGACCTTTTAATCGTGGTAATTCCTTGTCTCCTTTTCCAGCTATGATACACAGATGTGATGTGTGGATCTCTCTAGTAACAGACTGTTTGGCTTTTAGTCCTAAATACTAAGTCATACTGTCTGAAGCCAATGAATAGAATCTGATCAGACCAGTCAAAACCACTTGGGGGCCCAATGCTAACTAAGCCTCAGGAGGCCTGTGCTGAGGCCAATAAAAGCCTAGGAAGACAGAGGTTCAATGGTGTTTCCTGGGGGAAATGAGTGAATGTCTATTCTTAGGAGGGTTAGCTTTTTACCTGGGGACCCAGACATCCTATGCTAAGACCCCTCCTAGACCTAGCCTTCAATGTGGGTATTTTTTTACTGTTGTTGTTCTTACTAGATAAAGTATAGATTTTTGCCTGCAGTTTGTGAGATGCTTCAATGAGTTACTGAACCTAAGAAACAGAGAAGGGTGTCAGTACCAGCTGACCTAGTCCCATGTGAATGGGGATGAGAGAGAAATCGTTGCTCTGGTAGTTGGGGTCTAGACTAATCAGAGAAGGGAAGCTGAGATTTCTATTGGACACAACTGTGTATTGAGTGGAATTTGTTATCCACTGTACATCTAGGATTTGTTCAAATATATGTGGCTCCCCTGGTTTTTAAAACTTGGTTGTAAGAAAAATGTTTGTTTGCATTGGAGCCTTCTGCTGCTTCCCTAGAAAATCCCTTGAAATCTATAAGAAGTTCAGACTCTATAGCAGCTTTATGAGTCACGTAAGTGATAGCACATGACTGCTATAGTGTCACCTCATGCTTGAGACACAGGAAGACAGACTAGAGTAGAACTAGAGATGAGAACTAGTGGATCAGATTTCCCTATTGGGGATATTCATGACTGCCAATTATGCCCCATGAGGTAATAATGAGAAGGGTGAGGGTCTATATGAAGCATTCAGTTAAGATCTGCTGAGTCTATGAGTAACTCCAGTGTCTACAGAGTGACAATTTACTGTTGGTAAGAATGAGTGGAGTCGCTTGACCACTTTGTACTGGCTGATGTAATTTTGATCAGAAGGAATCTTGGAAGAAGGATAACTTCCAGTCTCAGAAAAAGTGCAGTCCCTGGGGGAATTTGAGTTGGCCAGCTTACACAATTACATGAGATAAAGTAAACAATCTTAGGGATTTCTTTTTCTCAAATATCGGATATCCAGCCAGCATAAGATGTCTCTCCCCATAAAAACATACCCTTGCAAGAAGATAGAGACAGTTTATTGCAGTACAAATCTGACAGGGCTTTGAGAAGTCAACGACAAAGCTACAAGACAAAAGTCAAAATCCAAATATACTCACTTATTTCAAATTCCTTTGCTTCTTTGTCCATTTTGCTTTCTCCAATTATCTGTCTCTGTGGTACTGTGGATGAATGCACTAGACTGCAAAGTTTCAGATCACTAGGTCAGCGGTTCAAGCTCATCAGTCACTCTTGGAAGCCTATGAGTCTATGAGTCTGAACCGACTCCACAGCACTTCACAACAATTCAAGAGGAAGTCTTTGTAGCTCCTTTACTTGCTATTAAATTTCTACTGTATATTTCCCTGCATGTTTTTTTCTAACACCAATAATGTATTATCTTTTAACATTTTTTCTTTATTTCTATGTGTGATCTTCTCCTTTTTACCATATTTTTGTTTTTAAGTGCCTTTGAGCCGGTTCTGACTGACAGCAACCTTGTTTGGGGTTTATGAGGAGTGACAAACGGATTTGAACTGCTGAACTTGTGGTTCAAACCCACTTTGCGGTCTAGTGCTTTTTCCTACACCATCACACCAGAACTCCTTTTACCATACAATTATTAATAAGAATAATTTCCAGCATTGAGGGTAAAATATTAATCTAAAGAACAAAGTTATCTTCTCAAAATATTTAACCTAATTAAAAAAATAACTGGAAGTGTGTGAGTTTGCATTTATTTATGTGTGTGGGTATATGTAAGCAAGAAAGAAAGAGAGAGAAAGGAAGAATGCACATGTTCTAGAGAAGTGTTAGATGTGGAGATGATTAGGGAAAGTAAACCGTCCTGATATGACTCTGGGGGTTAATGCACTAGTTCCCAAGGTGGGTTTGAACCACAAGGTCAGCAATTCAAGCTCACCAGCCACTCCTTGGAAACCCTATACAGGGTTGCTGACTTGCAACCAACTCAATGGCACTTAACAACAACAACAAGGCAAGGTAGAAAGAATATAGACGAAACTAGTATAATATATTCAGACTTATACTAGACAACATTTTTCAAAATGGTTAGAACAAATGCAGTATTTCATAAAAAGTAATTGAGGACTTGTTTTTAGTTCTTGAAATACCTTGCATATTTCTATTATTTAAGAGAATAGATATTAAAAGGGATGTTTGTGAAGAAAGTTGTTTGTTTTTTTTTCCTTAGTAGTCTAGAAAGCTATACTATGAAGAAGGAAGCTTCCTTTCTCCCACCCTCAAATCTACAGTAAGGAACTGCCACAGGAATGTTCTATGGATATATCCCCTGCAATTAAGCACATGCAAGAGTTAAGCCTGAATTACCCAGAAAAAGGCAAAAACAGACTCTTTTGTCAGAATAGAATCACTGCACTTCTTTCTGAAGGTTTGTCAAAGGTCTACAAAACTCATGCCAGTTACAGAACTCTGGATTGGGCTCAGTAGCTCAGCAGCTCTGTATAGAGAATTGTATCCATGAGGCAGGCTTCTGGGTAAGGGAACCACGAAAAGGGAAATGCTAGGAGATGAACTGACAAAGCCAAAGTTTTAGGTAGACTGAAAAAGACCAGTTGCAGATGAGGCCATTTTCATATCATAGAAAAGATAGCTCAAGTGGGAAATGTTAAAAGGACTTTTGGAAGCTCTATCAAAGAATGACTCAGCTTTGAATTTCTCCTGGCAACAGGTGTCAGATACAAAATCCTCACGTTCCATTATTTATCCAGTCTCAACTCTTGCGATTTAAATAACGGTGCTGTCCGAAAAATCATAAAAACAGTTTTCAAGTAAAACCATGATGAGAGAAAAGAAAGATGACCTAATTTCCCAGGAATTAGAAAAAGGTCCCAATGCCCCAGGCCCCACACATCATTGCCTTAAGATGTCTGATAATATCTAAGTTTTCATCATTTTTCCCACTGTATGCACCACCACAGTTATAGATGTGTTTGCAGCAAAAGTAAATACTGTGTACAAATACCCATTTTTTCAAACCCTTATAGATTTTGGGGTATACTCCCACTCTTCCTCCCTTATCCATTCAGCCTGTGTATCTGCCCATTTATCTACCTGCATATCTCTATGGTCCCAAGGTTGTATATTTATCATCATTTTCCTCTATCCCTGTTAACCTTTTCATACCTCCCTGTGTCTTTCTTTCCAAGTTTAAAAGTCTCTGTTTTATCTTGAAATCTACTTTAGTTTTTCACCATTTGGAAGTTCTATCAACTGCACTTTTTCTTCTTTTTGCTCTCTAGTTTTCTTCATTATAATTGATACCTCTGATTCCTTATTTTCACTCTTGTATCTTTGTTTTACTTTAGATCCTTCTATACCTGAATTAGGAATAAGGTCTTCCTGAATAAGGAAGACCGTAGAAGACTTGATGCTTTTGAGTTATGGTGTTGGAGGAGAATATTGAAAGTGCCATGAACTGACAAAAGAACCAACAGATCTGTGTTGAAAGAAGTGCAACCAGAGTGCTCCTTGGAGGCCAGGATGGCCAAACTTCATGTTTCATACTTCGGACATATTGTCAGGAGGGACCAGTCGCTGGAGAAGGATATCATGTTTGATAAGGTGAAGGGTCAGAGAAAAAGGGGAAGACCCCCAATGAGATGGATTGGCAAAGTGACAGCATCAATGGGCTCAAGCTTGGCAACAGTAGTGGGGTTGGGCCAGGATCGGGCAGTGTTTGGTTCTGCTGTGCATAAGGTCGCTATGAGTCGGTACCAACTTGATGGCACCTAACAACAACAATATACCTGGATTGAATTCTGGTTGGTGTTGGCATATCTGGAAATTTCAGTTTGTTTTCTGCTGTAGTTGGTTCTCAGTCCAAAGGATACACTTTAGTATTGTTTGTAAAGTTTGTCTGGTTATTACAAATTTCTTTAATTTTTGTTTATCTGGAAATGTAATCTCACTGTCATATTTGAGGGATAGTTTTGCTTATGATTCTAGCTTAGCTTTTTTTCTTTTTTTTCTTTTTTAAGAGTTTTGTATATGTCTCCACACTGCCTCCCTGGAAGCCTGCATGGTTTCTGAAGAAAAAGCAGAGCTTAATCTTAATGGTTTTCCTTTGTAGGTAACTTTTCATTTTTCCTGAGCCTCTCTCAGAATTCTTTCCTTGTCTTTCATTTTGGAGTATTTGGTTATGTCTTGGTGCTTTTCTTCTGAGGTTTGTCCTGTTTGGGGTTTATTCGTTTTCTTAGATTTTTATCTTTTTCTCTTTTTATGATGTTAGGGTAGTTTTCTTCTATCAACTCTTCTACTATCTTTTCTGTGCTTTTCTTTATTTCTTTCTGTTCTGGAATTCCAATCACCAGTAAGTTATTCCTTTTCATGTTGTTGTATATGATTCTTAGGGTTTCTTGAGATTTTTTTTTCCTGATTGTTATTGTTACTAGTATTGAGAGATTTATCTTCAAACACACTAATTGGGACTATTGGTTCAAATCTTCTCCTTTGCCCTTTCAAGTCCATTTCTGAAATCTTAGTATCAATCTTTTGGATTATCTATTTTATTTGTTTGTTCATGTAGTGTTTTCCTGAATTCCTTCTTCATTTCCTTAAACTTTCTGTCAGTCATTTGGCGGTAGCCAAATAACATTGTCTTTAATTATTTTTCAAGTAATTCCAATGCCTAACCTATTTTTCATCAAAAATGTTTTCTAGCTCTGCCTCTTGCTCAATTGTTTGAGCCCCTCTATGTTGTCTCTTTATGTGAATGGAAATTGCTGCTTTTGAGACATTGTGGTGGTGTTGTATTTGTATTATGTTGATAATTGTATGTTGCTATATTCTTAGGCATTCAACCACTGTCTCCTGGTGGGTGTGATTAGGGATGAGCTTGTGCACTGTTCTCTGTTCCCTGTTCATGCAGTTCAGTTTAGGATGGGTTTGATGTCGGTTGTTGTCACTGGTGTGGGTGGTATATAGCAGCTGGTATGACTCTTGACCAATGGGCAGGGCTGTAGAATCAGTGATTCTTGACAATTATGTGAATTAATGAAATAATCCTGAGAGACAGCATATAGTGAACAAAGAAAAATCTCTGGAAAGCTTTCTTTTTAAGTGTGGCTAGAAGATGAAGTAGAGATGCCTATAAGCAATCTGAATATATAAGAGGAAAGCAGAAACCAGATTACAGTAGTGTCACCCCTGAGGGAAATCTCCTAGCAGCAGGGGGTAGATCTAAAGTCTGGCTGTAGAGGAAGATGCAGGCATTTTCTGTGCTACTGGGGAGTAAGCAGAGATGTAAATATGACTCTAACTGCCAAGTGTGGAAAGCATGGTTCAGGGAACCAGTTTCAGAAGAAAATTGTTATTTTTTCTCTTGGCATGTTTGTATCTGTAGATTATGCAAACTCAGGACTGGGTTTCTGTGTGAGTTAGAAATGAGAACTGTTTTCTTCATATTATCATCTCGCTTTTATCACCTACTTTATGCACTTTTCTGTTAAACTTTGTTTCTTTTACTTTTGTCTGTCTGCTTTTGTGCTATTAAAAATACTTGCTTTAATCTATGAAAGCAATCTCACAATGCACTTTATAATGCACAAACTTTGATAATAAGATGTGTTTGTTGTCTTTCTAGGCCTACACATGACTGTCCAAGAGCCATGCTGTGTTACTACAATGTCCTGAGTCATTGTGACGGTCTATTATTTAAATTCACACTATTATAGACTGGCTCAGAGATTTTTAACACTGATCTGATATTTTTTAAAAAATTATTCAAATTAAAAATCTTAGTGTAAAAACTGTGTTGGTACTAAGAGAGCCAGAAGACACTCTAATTATTTGTCTTTCAGTTTACCCAGGACTATGTAGGCCTCCTGGAGGAGTAAAGGAGCTCTCGTAGTGTTTTAGTGGACAATAGATGTAAATTTATATGGGTGAGAAATCAAGTTATGTTTAATGAATGGACATTTTGTACATTTAGTATCATTTTCAGCAGAGAAGAGGGCTCATAGAAAGGAAAACAGAAACATCAAAAATAGGTAAAGAGAAATGTGCATTGCAACATGTTGCCTATGGAAATGAATTTTTTTTTAATCTAAATTATTGGGTTTTTCAAATAATTCCTATCTCTAGGAAACACTCTAGGGTCAGAGAAATAGGGGAAGACCCCAAACGAGATGGATTGGCCAGGAGGCAGCATTGATAGACTCAAGTGTGGCAGCGGTAGTGAGGTTGGCCCAGGATTGGACATTGTTTCCTTCTGCTGTGCATGGGGTCACTATGAGTCAGTTCTGACTCGATGGCACCTGACAACAACAACAACAGGAAACACTCAGTTAGAAGCTTGGTAAAAAAAGAAGACGAGAAGCAGGCATATAAGAGAAGACAGGGGATGAAAATATGTCAAGATGGATGGATGCTTGATTGGCTGCATAAATGGAAAGGGAAATGGATGATTGAATGGGTAAATGTATTGATGGATGGCTAGACAAATGGATGGGTGGACAAATAGATGAATACATAGATTATGGGTAGATAGATGGTATGGTCAACTATCTCAAATACTGCAAATACAAGAGAAAATAACAAATGAGAAAAAGTTGACCATATTCTGTGGCAAAAATTGCACAGATAGCTTGTATGAAAACCATTACAGTGGACTGGTGGTGGTGGTTATGTGCCGTGGAGTCAGTTCTGACTCATAGTGACCCTGCATAGGGTTTCCGAGGCTGTAAATCTTTACGGCAGCACAAAGCCTCATCTTTCTTCTGTGGAACAACTGGTAGTTTTGAACTGCTGATCGTGAGATTAGCAACCTGACTTGTAACCACTACACTATCAGGGCTCCTTGTTATAGTGGAGTGGAAAGTGTGAAATTCTACTGAAAATGGTAAAAAAGAAAGCTGAAGGAAAGTAAATATAACAAAGAATAGACACAAATTGTTGAGAAGAATAATTCAGAAAAGGGTAATTGCTGGTGAAGGGGATAAGATCACATATTAATACATACACACATGCATTCATGTGGCAGGACAAAAGGGGTGGGTGGGTTTCAGAAGGAGGACACATCTTCTATTTTACTGGTAGGTAGTGGCCCATGTAGTTTATTTGAATCAGTGGTTGGAAGATGAGATAGTTATGATCCTTCTTTCAGTGATGGTGACAGTGGGGTCATCAGCATAGAGGAAACCAAGGAAAATTGGAGATGTGAAGAGAGAGGATGAGTGGTAAAATATGCATTTCAAAGAAAGTTAAAGTATAAATCATACATGAAATACATAAGATTCAAAGGCAATAGACATATTTGTAGATAAGAAATGCTTGGGGAGTTTTCAAGAGGGAGTTTAGTTTTAGAGTGTGTGGATGAAAGTAGAATTCCCATTGAATAATTTTCAACTTGTCTAGATGGCTCTGGTGAAAGGCGATGGGGATTAAGATTCTTATGATTCAATAGTGAGTAATTGTAACCATGACTAATTGTGACTGTCACAACTGTAAAGGTAGAAGTTTTGTAACATAAAGGGGGAAATAGTTAATCTTACATCCCAGCAACAGAGGACCCTAGGATCATCAAGGAAGAAGGGCATGAGCAGAGTGTGGGCCAGAGGAGCAACATCACCAGAGAAGGAGGCAGAGATGAGGGCATGAGGAGACAGAGCAGCTGAAAACTCATGGAAAGAGAAAGGCTTTGGCAGCCAGGAGGCAGGCTTGCAGAATGTGCCCTATGATTGTTTATATGATTATCTATTCCTGAGTGTTTTGGTGTATATCCAAAAAAAAAAGAGAGAGAGCGCGAGAGAGACAGAGAAAGAAACAGACGGAATAGAAGCAAATACTGTTGAATGATGATGCACGAAGGGGATTGTAATCACTGCAATGAAACGATATATGGTAAGATGATAGGATGAGGATAAAACCATTGCTCTCCCATGTAAACTTTCACTCAAACACAATAAAAACTTTCAAAAGAAAACACACTTGGGGAATATAAGGAAGTAATCAAGCTAAGAAAGAGATGACAGGAAAAGTAATTGTTAAAAGAATGAGGCTGTTAGGTGCTGTCGAGTCAGTTCTGACCCATATAGGTCCTATGTGAAACAGAATGAAATACTGCCTTGTCTGCATCATTCTCACGATTGCTTCTATGTGTTTTTAATTGTTTTCACGGACCCTCCATTTTACCACAAAACCCTGTGGAACAAGTAGGATGTACTTCTGCATGGACTGGTCCTTTCTTATGACAAATCCAAAGTAAGACAGATCAGTCTTTCCATCTTTGCTTCTGGAATCCTGGTGTGGTGCAGTAGTATAAGCACTAGACTATTAACTGCAAGGTCAGAAGTTCAAACACACTAGCAGCTCTTCTGAAATCCTGTATATACAGTGTTAGTATGAATCAGAAGTGACCTGAGAGTACTTATTAGCATCAACAAATCCCTGCTTCTGAGAAGCATTCTGGCTGTACTTCAAGGCAGATTGGTAGTTCCATACTCTATTTCATATTCTTCACCAACACTATAATTCAAATGCAGTAATTATTCTTTGCTTTTGATTATTCATTACCAAGCCTTCATATGCATGTGAGGTGATAGAAATACTATGAATTGAATCAGATACACCATAGTCTTCAAAGTGACATCTTTGTTGTGGTGGTGTTTTTTGTGTTTTTGTTTTTTGTTTTTGTTTTTAACATTTTAAAGAGATCTTTTGCAGATTTGCCTAATGCAATACTTTTTTTTTTTTTATTTCTTAACTCTTGCTTCCATTAATATTGATTGTGGTTTCACGTAAAATAAAATCCTTTTAAATACAGGATGCAAGCTAAGTACCTCCAAAAATTATGATTATAGAAATGAATGACAATGTTGAAAGAACAGTAAAACTAACCAAAGTAAGTCATGATATGGACTCCAGAGATTTAAAACAACAACAACAAAAAGTTTAAAGTATAAGCATACTCTTTTTTCTCACTTTTAATTCACACTGTATAAAAATATAAGATAAAAATATTATTCTATATATGTATACAGTTTGTTCTTCTTAAGTACTGCTGAATCGGTTCCGACCTATAGCGACCCTGTGCACGGTTTCCAAGAAGCAGCTGGTGAGCTTGAACCATTGACCTTGTAGTTCAAAGACTTTGCAGTCCAGTGCATTAACCCCACAGCGCCACACCAGGATTCCATTAGAAAAATTAGGAGGAAAGAAAAGCAAACCAAAAGCAGAGGTTAGATGCACTTAAAATATGTGGATATGTGCATTTTACTATTTGTAAGACTTACATAAATAGAAGCATAAAGTAATATTGATCTCCAGCTATTGATATTCATATGCTGAGGAGTCTGGAAGTTACTTTGAAATTCATTTGCAATTTAAGTAAAGTGATGGATTGAGAGAGAGGGATGCATAGATGATTAACTATTAAAGTAAATATAGAAAAATAATAGACTCCTAATATTAGTCTGGAGTCCTGGTGTGGCGCTGCGGGTTAATGCGCCAGACTGCAAAGGTTGAACTGCAAGGTTGGTGGTTCAAGCTCACCAGCTGTTCCTCGGAAACCCTATAAACGGTCGCTGTGGATCGGAACTGACTTGATAGCACTTCGTAACACAACAATGTTAGTCTATGGGTATTTTCTTGTAACATTTTTATATATTTAAATTTTTCAGGAGCAAAAGTTGATAGAGGGAAGCAATAAAAGGGGGAGTGGGAACAATTGGAATTGCAGTAACTCCCTGTCTTCCAAAGCTCTTTTCAGTGTTCACACAAAAAACAGTGGTTTGAATTTATAATTAAGTTATGAAGCCACAAATATAGGGTCTTAAATCAAAATAGCCTTTTAAATATTTCAGGATTAATATAACAAGACTTCTCAAATCCTTTGAAATGCTAGAAATACACATTTTTATTGTACATGATCCTTTCTTATCCATCACATTGGAGACCCTGAGTGGTACCCAATTAGCAGGTAATTAAAAGTGTGAAGGATCTAATTCACCCAGAGGCACCTTAAAAGATAGGCCTGGTGGTACACTCCTAAAAATATCAACCATTGAAAACCCTGCTCTCACACAGATGCGTGGTCACCATGAGTCCAAATCCACTATTCAGAAATGAGTAAATGCCACATTAGCTTATTTCTGTAGATTCAGTTTGGAAGAGAAGACATTAATAGAATTGGGTATTTACCCAAAGGATGTTTCTTCATGATTCTCTGTCTATGGGGGGGTCTTGTCAAAATGCCCTTGAAATTTTTTCTGTACATTTGTATTAGCAGCCTAATTGCTTGAGATCAGCTATGTTGTAGGTATGAGCATCTTCTATTTTTCCTTTCTCCCTGAATTTGACAAAAGTATTGGACTAGAGTCCTGGGATGGTGCTATAGGGTAAAGCACTGGACTGCTAACCACAAAGTCAATGATTCAAACCCACCATCAGGTCTTCAGAAGCCGTATGTTGTTGTGAAGTGCTATCAAGTCAATTCTAACTCATAGCAACCCTGTATGGGGTTTCCAGGGAGCAGTTGATGCATTTGAACCACCAACCTGTGGTTAGCAGTAGAGAGCTGATCCTACAGCACCATACCAGGACTCCTGGAAATTTTATATAAGGTTGCTGTGAATAAGAACTGACTTGATAACACTTACCAATAACAATACTGGACTACAAGCTTGCTTCTGACACTTAATTTTCAGCACCCTCATTCTAGTCACACTAAGTGCCTTGAAACTTACTTAGTATTCTGCACCAGTGTTGGAGTCACTGCTATTAAGTTCCATTGAGTTGGTTCTGACTCAAAACAACTTTGTATAGTTTTTCCAAGGAGTTATTGGTGGGTTTGAATCACCTATCATGTGATTAGCAGTCTAGTGCTTATTCTATAATGCCACACTGGGAGGAACCCTTTAACAGACATTTGGTAAGAAGGAAGAGGCCTTTTATGGACAGCATTTGGTAAGGATGCCAGGTCTGATAGGCCTCTTGCAGCAGCTAATTTGAAAGACAATCAGGTGTTCACCTGGAGAATCCCCATTAACCACACCAAAAGCCTATGTTAACAATTGGGGCTATGTAAATTCTATCTACCCATTTACTACCTAGAATTCTTTCTCGGGGACTGTGATGTGCCAGTGTCCTCTGATGGCTGCCATCTTTCTGCTTGCATGATTGAATTTGTTGTTAAACATCTAACAGAATTTCTTGAAATCATTGACTTGTAGAAGATACGACTTTTTTATTCCCAGAAAAGATTAAGGATTTTGCCTATTGTTATATTTCTTTGACCATTTCAAAAAATGTGGGGGATGAATGAATGAAATTAGAGATTTATGCTCAATTCTCAACCCTCCTCTTAGTGATGAATTAATGATTTTATCTTATTAAAGACATATAACATTACATAAATTCTGGAAAACAGATATAAAAATTAGTTACAACTCCATTACCATATTTCAAATAATGGAATTGTTTTAACATGCTATTG
>NW_006408992.1:408700-411305 GCF_000296735.1 Chrysochloris asiatica | reverse complement strand
AATTTATAAATAAGCATCGACATTTCATTAATATCATTTCATCAATACTGTTCTGTTTGTCCATAATAAGCAATATTTGATATTCTAATTTTTTTTTTCAATTTGAACATATATTACTTTTCAATCTGTGGCTTTGTATAAGTGTGAAAATGACCATTTTCAGAAAAGCACCTTTTGCATGTTGCTTAGAGTTTTCTGTTTTGTTTTCAGAAATGAGAGCACTGCATCAAATGGGATGGATACGTGTATTTGAGAGAAGAGGCATATTTATCTTGATTTTAATCAATAAGAAAGAAATTACATTATTATATCATTATGTCTCCCTTCCTTCTTGTGAATTGATTTCATCTTTTTTATTCTAAGATTCTAACATACAGGGTTTCTCAATGTGCTGTTAGAAAAGGAAGCTAACGTTGAAGTTATGCTAAGAAATCAGATTTTAAGAATCATTGTGACACTAGAATTCCTGTAATAAGTTTAGTCTCTTTGACTTTCTTTTGTAATCATTTATATTGAATGAGAAGTGAATGAGATTCCATCCATAAATGGAGAAAATGCTACTAAAGTAAAGCAGTCCATGGCGAGCCTCTGAGTAGCACTGATCTGGTGAAGAATATCATTATATCAAGTTCTGTGACCTACACTGCAAGAGAACTCAGAGCAACACCTTGCTTTTAAATGACTTAGGACTTAAAAGTTGAAAGAAGATACCTTTTTCTCATGGATTATATTTCATGAGAGTGAAGAACAAATTAAAAAAGAAAATAAAATGAAATTGAAATTTTACCTGGCAACCTTCACAACTGACCTGGTAATGGTTAGGGTTATGGTTAGTATTCAAAACATGATCAAAATGAAAATTGATTGTAATATGGTGGTTATGTGCCATGGAGTCAGTTCTGACTCATAGTGACCCTGTATAGGGTTTCCAAGGCTATAAATCTTTATGGGACCAGAAAGCCTCATATTTCTCCCATGGAACAGCTGGTAGTTTCGAACCGCTGACCTTGAGGTTCGCAGCCTGATTCATAACCACTATGCTACCAGAGCTCCTTGTAATATATATATAACTAAGTTAAATTTTAATGATTTTTTTTTTCTCGCTGTGAATTTAGAAAAATAATAAACAAATAATTAAAACTAACTTAATCCCACAGTTCTAATATGACCTATTACTTTGGTTTTCTATCGCTACCATAACAAATTACCACAAATTTAGCAACTGAAAAAAAAAAGACAAAACAAACATTTGTTTTCTAATTATTCTTTTTGTCAGACATTATGGTAGTCCTGGCTGATTTGTCTACTGTAGGTCTTTTTTTTTTTTTAATGTTTTATTGTGAATTATGTGATAGTTTACATGGGAGAACATTAGCTTTACATTCATCCGATTGTGTATCGTTTCATTGCCATGGTTACAATCTCCTCCATGCATCATCAACCAACCAAAGGGTATACACTGAAAGCCTGGCCCCTGGTCATCAGCAACAGCCCCTCTCCCTCTATGGGTCTAAAGTCCCCAGCCACTCCATGTCTCCAGGCCATCATCTCTGCCTCCATCTCTGGCATCACTGCTTCTCTGGGTAGGGTCTCGCACTCTACTCTTCTCCCTTGATGGTTCCTGGGACCTCAGCTCCTAGACTGCAAAGTCAGTCATTCACCTCCTTTTGTTACAAAACATCCACCTTTATATTTCCAACCCTCATAGTCAGTCCTGATAACAATTATTCACCATTGTACCACAAGGGACATGTCCCCATCGCCTTTCATTAGCCCCTCCCAGACAGATTGTATACTACTCAGTGGAGAGTCTACCTTCCTCTGCGCCCTCTTGAAAGTTTGTAAGCCAGTCACTTCTTGCCTTTGTAGCCCCCCATATTGGGTAGCCAATATCCAAGTTGTCCATCCCTGTCTACTCTGTGTATGGAGAGGGTGGGAATGATCCTCGCTGTAAGATTTGTTTCTTGTTTTGAGCTACTGCATCCATAGGTGTAGGTCAAGTTCATTAAATTGTATCAGATTACTCTTTTTTTCCCCCTCTTCTTTCTTATTCTAGTTGAGCTCTGATCATCCAGTCATTGAAGCCAGGTCAAGTGGCTATTATCTGCCAGTGTGGATGTTCTTGTGCATATGCCCTCTCTTCTTATCTGCTGGACACTTCACTCTCCACTCTAGTCCTCTGTGGCTATGTCACTGACTCTGGGCCCAAGAGTCCCCAGATCTTGGCACACTGTTGGCCAACCAGGTCTCCACCCAGGTTCACAGGAGTCTATTGAACATTGTAGGGCTTAGCGCGCAGCTTCATTGCTGTTTTTCCCTCACTTCCCCTTATCAGTGATGAACATGGTCACCAATCAGAGCGCATGTCTGCTCATGTATTCCCATTGAGTCTTAGTCTCGGAAGGGGGTTTGCCCTGAAGGGACCCGATCACTTGCCTTGATGTCTCCTGGGCAAGCAAGTTGTTTATTCTTGTAGTAATCAGTTGGACTGCTGTTATTTTTTCGTATTTTTCCTGTTGGTCTTTCTTTAAGAATTATGTTTTGTTCTTCTAGTTGCTCCAGTCTGGTCTGCTCGTTCTTTCAAGTGGAAATTTTCTACTTCAGA
>NW_006408992.1:403743-404753 GCF_000296735.1 Chrysochloris asiatica | reverse complement strand
ATTTGCTGACCTTGTGTTTAGCAGCCTAATGTTTAACCTACTACAGCTCCAGGACTCTTTTGAACACAGTGCTCAAGGCAGACATTCTTTACTAATTAACCTAAACTATTGTTTTGTTGAGAGTCCTGGTGTGGCGCTGTGGGTTAATGCATCAGACTTCAAAGACTTTTGAACTGCAAGGTTGGCGGTTCAAGCTCACCAGTGTCTCCTTGGAAACCCTATACAGGGTCGCTATGGGTTGGTACTGACTTGACAACACTTAACAACAACAACAATTGTTTTGTTTAAAGAAGACTTTAGGGTATAATTTTGTTTAAGGATTAAGGATTATCTCAGGACAATGGTTTGAAGGGTTTTTCCAATCTCAGTGATTCCAGATAATTTGAATGCCATGAGAATTTGGAATCTTTTTATATATTTTCCCACAGTTATCATAACTGGATATGACCCAGTTCTTCTGATCTCATGGCAAAGGCAGTTATCCATAGAGGCAGCTAGCCTCACATTTTAATTCATCTTCGTCTTCCAGATTCCCTTGCATCCTTTGTTACTCCTGGTGAATAGAGAATGCTGATTGTACCTTCCATAGTTGATTGTTGTTATTGTTATGTGCCGTGGAGTTGGTTCCAACTCATAGCGACCCTGTACAGGGTTTCTGAGGCTGTAAATCTTTACGGGAGAAGAAAGCCTTATCTTTTTCCCATGTAACAGTTGGTGGTTTCGAACTGCTGACTGTGAGATTAGCAGCCCGATTCATACCCACTACGCTGCCAGAGCTCCTGCTTACAAACTTCTAAAACCCTAGGTACCATTCAGTGAACTAGGACATAGAACACAATCATTAAACACAGTATTAGATCAATGAATGGAATGCCCCATGAAACTGTGGCCTTTCATCTCTAAATCAAGCAACCAAAGAATAGAAGGTGTTTGCTTGTACATAAACAACCTCAGCAGCTCCTTTAAAGCATCTTTCTGACATTCTCTGTTTTCAGCCAAGATCCATCAGA
>NW_006408992.1:379684-402278 GCF_000296735.1 Chrysochloris asiatica | reverse complement strand
TTCAATTTGTCATTTCCAGCATAGTAAACCATGTGGTTGTCCGATTCAAAATGGTCATTCCAGTCCACTTGAACTCACCAATGCCCAAGATACTGATATTTATGCACCCCATTTCATTTTTGACAACTTCCAATTTTCCCAGATTCATATTTCGTACATTCCGTGTTCCAATTTTCAATGGATGTTTATAGCTGTTTCTCTTCATTTTGAGTTGTGCCCCATCAGCAGATGAAGGTCCTGTGGGCTTTACTCCCATAGGCTTTTCTCCATTCGCATTATCACGGTCAACTCTACTTTGATGAGGCAGCTCTTCCCCAGTCACATTTTGAGCTCCTTCCAATGTGAGGGGCTCATTTTCGCACTGTATCTGACAGTGTTTCTCTGCTATTCATAAGGTTTTCTATTCGGAAGTAGTTCATCACTCTTTCTTTCTATACTGTCTTTATCTGGAAGTTCATCTGAAAGCTGTCCACCATGGGTGACCCTGCTGGTATTTAAAATACTGGTGGCATAGCTTTCAGAATCACAGCAATTCACAAGCGACCACAGTACAACAAACTGACAGATGAGTGGTGGGTTCAATGTAGTAGCATATAATTAATTAACAGAGTCCTGTCATCATAGGATAAGTGATCAACATCAAGGTCGGTTTGAACCTCAAGGCCAGCAGTTAAAACTCACCAACCGCTGCTCCAAAACACTATACAGTGTCACTATGGGTCAAAAGCAGCTAGAAGGCATTTAACAGCAACAATATAATTAACAATAGAAGAGAAATTGTACTGTATATACAGCCTGTTAATTGACATTCTCATTAAACAAAATACATGTCATGCTTATATATTTTGAGATAATCCACATTCTCAGCCTAATACATCGGTGTGTTCTTGATTAGTTGTGAGGAGTGCCACATAATTTGATTAAAGCACAGATATTCATAATGGTTTACTATCTTAATAATTCTTGCCAATTTTGTTTGGTTACATAAAGTTATCTTTATTGATCTTCTATTATTTTTACTTTCTTGAGAGGGAGAGAGAGAAAAACTCACAGCACTCATTGTGGGGAGTGTGCATGTCTTCCATTTGAATGTCATGCAGGGTGTACAACGTAATAGGAAAAAACCTAGTGCTTGTCTAGTCTGAACTAAGGCGGAGCTTTACATGATCGTGCTCTATTCTTTTGTCAGGAAGGACAAAACTTTTGTAATAAAATATAGAATTTTTAAGAAATCCAGTTTTTCTGTTTATTTGTTTATAAGTCAATGATTTATTTTTTTAACATACATCTTTGGGTAAGTAGATTACTGAGCAAAAATATAAATATTTAAGAATTAGAAATATAGATTGTCCAGTTATTTGCCAGCAAAACTGCTGTACTTTAAATTCCTACCAGTCTTGTACAAAGATGCTTACTCTACTCCATCCCCCACAAAATAAGTGATAAATATAATGGAGTCCTGGTGTGGCGCTGTGGGATAATGCACTGGATTGCAAGGTCAGTTTGAACTACAAGGTCAGTGGTTCAAATTCACCAGTCACTCCTAGGAAACCCTATACAGAGTCTCTATGAGTCCAAACTGACTCTAAAGTACTTAACAGCAACAACATAGTCTAATCCTGGTATGGCATTGTAGGCTAAACATTGGATTGCAAGGTCAATTTGAACCACAGCGTGGTGCCGCAAACACTCACAGCCACTCTTTGGAAACCCTTTACATGGTCCCTATGAGTCAGAACCCACTTGATGGTACTGAGCAACAACAACAACATTACTTTAATTGGAGTCCTGATGTGGGGCTGTAGGATAAGCTCTGGATTGTTAACTGCAAGGTTGGTGGTCCAAACCCACCAGTCACACTTTGGAAACATTATACAGGGTGGCTATGAGTCGGAAGTAACTCAAAAGCACTTTTAATAAGGATCACCTTTACTAAGGACAACATACTTTAATTAAGGAGTCTTGGTGGCATAGTGGGTTACACTATGCTAACCACAAAGTCAGAAGTTCAAATCCACCAGTTGGTCCATGGGAAAAAGAGGATGCATTCTGTTCTGATAATGAACTATAGCCCAGAAACCCTATACAGGATCACTGGGAGTCAGACCTGACTATACTTTATGGGCCATACTTTAATTACAAGACTGTTGTTGTTACATGCCTTCTAATGGATTCCCACTCATGGCGTTCCTCGGGCTGTAAATCTTTACAGGAGCAGAAAGTCTCACTTTTCCTTGGAGGGTCTGGTAGGTTTTAAACACATACCTATGATCAGCAGTTCAGTGCTTCACCTAAAGCGCCACCAGTGCCCCCTTAATTACAATACTAGTTTATGGTTTTTAAAGATACGCTATCTCATTGAAGAGGTCATTTGCTCTTAGATTGTAAAGAATTTTCATTTGAAAGAGATTTGCCTTTTAAAAATTTCACATCCCTGGATGACATACATGTTTTGTGCTAGAGTACTCACTTTACTAAATGTTGGTGGTTCAAACATTACCAGCAGTGCTACTGAGATGGTGATGTTGTTGTTGCTAAGTGCCATCTCGAGTTGATTCTGACCCATAGCGACCCTGTATAGGGTTTCCAAGGAGCAGCTGGTGAGCTTGAACTGCCTATCTTGCAGTTCAAACAGCTTTGCAGTCTGGCACATTAACCCATAGCGCCACACCAGGGCTCCAATATGATGGTGATAGGATTTCATAAAGGTTTGAGTCACAAAAACCCTTTGGATCATAGTTCAATTCTGTAACACATGAGGGCTCTATGCTTCAGAATTGACTTGACTGCAATGTGGTATTTTCTTCCTTTCTTTCTTTATCCCTTTTCCTTTTTTTGTAATTAAAAAAATAAAATAGTGTCATGCTTATATGTATATGAAGTCCTGGTGTGGTGCTGTGGGTTAATATGCTAGACTGCAAAGTCAGTTTGAACCACAAGGTTAGTGGTTCAGGCTCAACAGCTGCTCTTCAGAAACCCTATATAGAGTTACTGTGGGTCAGAATGACTCGACAGCAATTAACAACAACAACAACAACCCCCCCCACACATATATATAGTATAAAATTAACTCTAACTTTGTTTTTCCTTTTGATTGGTAAAATAGAAGCAGTTATTTATTGTTAACAATATCTTGTGTAGCATTCTAGTAATACACAAGTGTTTTTGAATGAGAGAAAAATATGTAATATTAATTGACCACAAATTCTGAAACTTCACAATTGATATGATTAGTGAAACACTTTCCTATAAACAGCAGTTTAAAATTAATATCTTTTATTTTGAAAAACAGCTGACTTTTAGGGACATAATATTATATTTATTTGTGTGGAGTTTCCCAAATTCCATCAGAATTTTGTTCTCAGAAATGCTAAATGAATTTTACATCTTCATATTTTTACAAGTACATTTATAATATGTAGACCATGTTAATAAGCCTGCCTCTTGCCTAGAGGAGTTGACATTGAAAACATATATTAATACTCTAATGTATGTTTCTGACTGCAAAGGTACTGTTTAGCATCACTGGGTACTGCAGAAAATGCTGTGTGTTCACGAAGCATGAAGCACCACTAATATCTCTTAGAATATCAAATGAGTTTGTTTTGTAAAGTCAATGTTATTCTAAGTGTTCAAAATTTTCTATACACTTTAAATCCTAGAGCTTTAATCCAATCATGTTAGAAGTAGGATCAACATCCATGTTCTTGACATTGATGTTTCTCAATAGATTACAGAATAGAAAATTCTCACATCCAATTAGAATTTTCTATTTGTTAAGAACAATACTTCCCAGTTACAGATCGTGCTTGAGAGGCTGCTATTATTCCTGCTTTCGGTGAGATGACCAAATGCATCAATATAGTTATTTGTTGATTTGTTTATAGATTAATTGATTGATTTTTAGTAGTCATCTTTGTAGTGATGCCTCCACAGGAACTTCACTTCCTAATATTGTGCATTTCTAGAATGTCTGAGTTGTTTTGTTTGTTTGTTTTTAATCATAACATCTTTAACAGAAAGAAAGATAAATGATAAAAGAACAAGGAGTCCAGAATCAAATAAACTACTACTCAGAGAAATGCATTTGCGTTTTCCGACTTGTGCTTTTCTTTACTTTGACAATTTTGCGCAAAGTAGGAATTGCTTTCATATATAAACAAAGGAGAATTTAAAAAGACTACTCTCTGAGTAGAGCCTGGGTCTTAAAAGCTTGAAAATAGTCAACTGGTAGCGTAGTAGATTATGAGTTGAGCTGCTAACAGCAAGGACTGCAGTTCAAATCTACCAGCTGTTCCTTGTGAGATAGATGAGGCTTTCTGCTCTGGTAAAGATTAACAGCCTCAGAAACTCTATACATGGATGCTATGAATCAGAACTGACTCAGTGGCATACAACCACCAACCAAGAACCAACAGCTGTGTTTGATTAGCCTGAAGCGGCAGCAGGAGGAGATCCAGGAATAAGAGGGAGAAATGCACTGCAGGTTTAGTTGTGTCTTTTGCCATGAGACTTGTTGTTGTTGTTGTTGTTGTTAAGTGCCATCGAGTCGGTTCCAACCCATAGCGACCCTGTACAGGGTTTCCGAGGGTGTAAAACCTTACGGGAGTAGAAAGCCTCATCTTTCTCCCGCGGAGCAGCTGGTAGTTTCGAACCGCTGACCTTAAGGTTCACAGCCCGATTCGTAACCACTACGCTACCAGAGCTCCTTGCCATGAGACTAATAATATGGAATTTTAACAATGCAGAATGGTATGATCAAAAGGGGGAAATGTGAAACAGAATTTTAAATTCTTGTAGACTCCACTTACAAGTTGGAACTGACTCTACAGCACTTAACAACAACAGCTGGAGTTATTTGTTACACTGAATCTGGAGGAAACCATCAATTTCCCTGGGATAATCCTCAACTTTGAACTTGAACTCCTCTGTAGTCATCTTTAAACCAAGCAACAGTTTAGCTCAATTAGTAAAGAATGTTTGCCACAAGGGCTGTGCTCTTTTCAAGAACTGTCAAGAAATTTATGGGGCAGCAGAGGTTCCGCGGTAGAAAGATGAAGCGTTCTGCTCCCGTAAAGATGTACAGCCTCAGAAACCCTGTGCAGGATCACTATGAGTCGGAACTGACTCCACAATACTTAACAACACCAACAGGGCAAAAGTAATGTTTAGGAGGAGAGAAAGAGAGAGATGTGACCGATCCATTGTGAAGTATGGATCCATTTCACTGAGTTGTACATGTAGACATTGCTGAATGAGTGTTACTTTAGCTGTGGTTTTTCACATAAAAACATGGTGAAGTCTGAAATGAAAATAAATACATAATAAACATTTTATATTTTACATTCATGTGGTGGTGGTGGTGGTATGCCATGGAGTCAATTCTGACTCATAGCGACCCTGAATAGGGTTTCAGAGGCTGTAAATCTTTATGGGAGCACAAAGTCTTCATCTTTCTCCCAAGGAATAGCTGATAGTTTTGAACTGCTGACCTTGAGGTTAGCAGCCCAAATTATTACCACTACACTACCAGAGCTTCTTTAAATTCATGTAGGTGTTAATAAAATACATACTTGTAAGAGCTCATATATTTGATTAATTCATTTTTGTAGGTATATTTCAATATTTAGTCAAGCATTTAAAAACATGTCATAGGAATACTATGATCTGATTTAACAAAGTAACGTGGTCTTCTTGGTGGAACATTCACGTTTCATACAGTCTACATTTAAAAACCTTTATTCGTGTGGAAAGATAAGAGCAGCATTTTCCAATAAGTTTGAAATTCTTGTGTTCTTCCTTTTTTACTTATTTAATTTGCAATTCGCAGGTACAGAAGTATAAATACTAGAGTTTTATAATAGAAATAACTTTTTTTGGAACAATGTTCGTAAACTGATTTTAAAGAGTTAAATTGAAATTAAAGAGTACTTACTATCTTTAATTTTTTTGGATTAGAAAATAATTTATGAAGCCATCACTTATTCACCACTATCTATATACTTTAGTCTGATGCTTTATTATGACTTACATTAACAGGCAAGAAACTAAAATTAAGATAAATGCATTGTGGGTGTTAGAAAAAAGATTTAAATCCAGTGCCTTTCAAAGTTCAGTCATTACAACCGACACTGCTACTTAGAACTATTTCTTTCTTCTTATCACATTCCCTATAAGCAGAAATTCACAAAATTTAGGCTTTATCCAAATCACCATACAACTGGTATTTAAAACTCAGATTATTAGAGCCTTCTCTCAGAATTTCTGATTCAGCAAGTGAAGTGTGGGCCTGAAAACTTAGATTTGTAGCAAGTTCCAAGGGATGCTAATGCGTCTTTTGCAGGCACCAGGCTTTGAGAATCACTGTCTTAACACCTTTCTAAACCAGCTCAGCAATACAGTGGTGAAGGTCCTTGAATACTAATGAAACCGTTTTTCCATGGGAGAAAGCCATATCTTTCCTAAAGATTTACTGCTTTAAAAACTCAATGGGACAATTCTACTCTGTCCTATCAGGTGACCACAGATGCAACCCTATGGCTTGGGGTAGCATGCATTCTACACCCTCTCTTAATGTGCATTGATCAACAGATATATCCATTGTAATGGTCTATTGTTATTCTACTCACCTTTCCTAGTCAAACTAGCTGGAGAAATCTGAGTCCAGATGTCACTGATTTGAAGATAATGTTAAATATTCTATTACCTTTTTCAAGTTCTCATTAATTACCTATCATATTAAACTCCTAAATGATTCATTTATTATTCATAACTTTTGCTGGTAAAACCCTTTCAGTCAGCCTAGAAATAGTTTGTGAATTTAGAAACACCTAATAGAAAATTTGATATCAGTGCATTATCTGATCATAATAAAATAAGTAAATGAAAATGTCTAGCAGTAGAGACATGAACAAATCTAGTGTATTCTCTTACAGATGCAAGAACATATCTTTGTTAAGTGCTGTGAGTTGGTTCTGATAGTGATCCTGTATTGAGTTTCCAGGAGCAGCTGGTGTGTTTGAACTGTTGACCTTGTGGTTCACAGTACAGTGCTTATTCTATAGCACTACACTAGGAGTACATTTAAGAATGTATATTTAGTGAAGTTATTAGCACAGCTTTATCTCTATGAGTATTTCTCTATTGTTAATTGTATATTTCTTCTTTTTTTCAGTTTACCTAAGGAAGTTTAATGGGTGGTTTCTTCAATAGATACTTTTTAAGTAAGCCTATTTCAACAAAGAAATGTTCTTTTTGTTCTTTTAGTGATGCTGCATTTTCATCCCCAATAGGGGAATTAAAACAAACAAACAAACAACAACAACCACAAAACACATGGCTTATTACACATCTAGTCTAAGCAGATTTCAAGATCATTTAAGTAGTAAATGCCATGTTATGATAAATACATCAATAGAAGTATTAGAAACTTCTAGGTTGGTTAACAAACTCAGACATTAAGATTTCAGATTACAAATGAAAAAAGGATAAGAAAATTTCTGGAGAGATCTGATACAATGTATCTTTATATTCCAGGTTATTTTATTATTATTATTATTTGAAGGTAGGAGATGGAGATTTAATGACTGATCAATATACATCAATAGCCACTTTGCCATATTTGTGGGAAGGGCCACAAAGGAAAAGGATGGGCTCCTATGAGATGTTTTCACTAACCCAGGAGAGTGGAGGACAGTGAGCCAGGTTCCCCTGAAGAAGCGATGGTTAAGCAAAGATACAAAGGACCAGGTTTGGAGGACAAACGGGAAGGGATTACTGCTGGAGAGGTTAAATGTATACATGCAGAAGTGTTTGTTTTTCTAGTGTGGATGTCACAAAGTATCACACACAAAATAATGTGTCTCTCAAAGGTCTAGAGCCTCAAAGTCTACATTCAAGGTGCCAGAGGGTCCCTCTCTCTCTCTCACCTTTCAGGGTAGAGTCTCTCTTTCCTCTTCCCAGCTTTGAGTGCCCGTGGAGAATTCTTATGTTTTTTGTGACTTGTACACCGTCACTCTAATCTCTCACTCTGTCTTCATGTGATCTTCTCCTGTGTTCCTGTATGTCGGTGCCCACAGTTCATTCTTCTCAAACTGGTATCAGGCATTGGGTTAGGGCCTACCATAATCCAGTATGACTTCAAGTTAATTTATGACACCTAAAAAGATTATGCTTCCAAGTAGTATTCACAGGTTCTGGTGGATTTTATTTTGGGAGGGACACTAGTGAATTTGCTACACGCTTTGCAATGAGCACAGCTTGTAAGGAAGAACAGTGGGCCATACTTCGTACATTCCTTGTTCTGATTATTAATGAATGTTTACAGCTGTTTCTCCTCATTTTGTGTAAAGGAAGGTCCAAAAAGCTATACTCCATTTGCATCATCGTGGTCAACTCTACTTTGAGCTAAAGCAGATTGACAGAGAGGGAGGAGGGAAACAGGTAGGTAGGACTTTATCCAGAGAGAAACTAGAAGCTGCTAAAGAGTTTTAATCAGGAGAGTAACAAGATCAGATTCCAGTTTGTAGAGACTCCTGAATGCTGAATGGAAAACAGATTGGAGATGGTAGAATTGAGTTCACAAAATGAATTAGGCAGCTATGTTGCAAATACACCCATGACTATAACAGAGCATTGTTGTTGTTGTTAAGTGCCCTCAAGTTGATTCCGACCCATAGCAACCCTGTATGGAGTGTCCAAGGAGTGGCTGCTTGCTTTGAACCATCAACCTTGCAGTTCAAACCCACTTTGAAGTCCAGTGCATTAACTCACAGCACCACACCAGGACTCCACATCATAGAACATGTTGTTGTTAAGTGCTGTCGAGTTGATTCTTACTCATAGCAACCGTATATAGGGTTTCGAAGGAGCAGCTCGTGAGCTTGAATCACCGACCTTGCAGTTTTAATGGCTTTGCATAGAACATTTGTTGTTGTTAAGTGACATCGAGTTAGTACCGACTCATAGCAACCTTATGCAAAGCAGAACAAAACACTGCCCAATCCTGGGCCAACCTCACTACTGTTGCCATACTTGAGTCCATCGATGCTGCCACTTGGCCAATCCATCTCATTGGGGGTCTTCCTCTTTTTCTCTGACCCTCCACCTTACCAAACATGGTGTCCTTCTCCAGTGACTGGTCCCTCCTGACAATATGTCCGAAGTATGAGAGATGAAGTTTGGCCATCCTGGCCTCCGAGGAGCACTCTGGCTGTACCTCTTCCAAAACAGATCTATTGGTTCTTTTGGCAGCCCATGGCACTTTCAGTATTCTCCTCCAACACCATAACTCAGAAGCATCAATTCTTCTACAGTCTTCCTTATTCACTGTCCAGCTTTCACATGCATATGAGGTTATTGAAAATACCATGGCTTTGGTCCAGCGCACCTTAGTCCTCAAGCTGACATCTTTGCTCTTCAACATTTTTAAAAGGTCTTGTGCAGCAGATTTGCCCAATGCAATATGTTGTTTGATTTATTTATTGGATGTTTTATTGTGAATTATGTGATAGTTTACCTGGGAGAACATTCGCTTTACATTCATCCTATCGTGTATCGTTTCATTGCCATGGTTACAGTCCCCTCCATGCATCATCAACCAACCAAAGGGTATAACCCTATTCCAGGTTATTTTGTTGTTTCTAATAAAATTTGTTGTTACTTGCTAAAAAAGTTGGTTCCAACTCATAAATAACCCTGTACAGGGTTTCCAAGGCTGTAAATTTTTACTAGCGCTGGAAACCTTATTTGTTTCCTGACTAGCAGCTGATAGGTTTGAACTGCCAACTTTTGTGATTAGCAGTCCAGAGCTTAGATAACCACCAGGGGACTGCTTGTTGTTAAGTGTCATTGAGTCAACTCCAACCCATAGTGACCCTATATAGGGTTTCCAAGGAGTGGCTGGTGGGTTTGAATCACTCACCTTTTGTCTCAAACTGACCTTGTGGTCCAGCTCATTATCCTGCAGTTCCACACCAAGAAGGCTCCTTGTTGTTAAGTGTTGTTGAGTCAGTTCCAACACATAGCAACCCTGAAAAGGGTTTCCAAGGAGTGACTGGTGGGTTTGAACCATGAACCTTGAGGCTTTAAACTGACCTTTCAGCCAAGTGCAATATCCTGCAGTGCCACACCAGACCCCTTAAACCTACAGCATCTGGTAATCCCTGGCAGTGTCTCCTCCAAGTACAAACCAGGTCTGACCCTGCTTAGCTTCCCAGATTAGAGGAGATAGGGCACACTCAATATTTCTCCTGTGGAGCAGCTTGTGGTCTAATAAAAATAGCCAACTAAAATCAACTGTGTTGAAGGATAGAGTGTTACTCCAGGGAGGTGAGGCAGCTTGTGTCCTGGTCAGAAAGTCTACCTATGATCTGCCTCTTGTCCACCAAGCAAGTAAGCAGCTAGGGGTAAACATATGATTCTCCCATTGAGCCAGACAGATTTCCTCCAAATTGAATCATTCTCTCTAATGGTCTACAACATGATGGTGATTAATTTGACTGTAATTGAGTTTTATTGTAAGAGTGACATTTGTCTTTGACTTTGGCAGGCAGGCAGCATGCCTATTTGTTATCATCCCCACCAGTTAGTGAGAACAGTGGTGCTTAACAGCAGCCAAGTGATAATCAGCGCTGCCCAGATCAACCTGCATGTGGGTTTGAGTGTGCAAGCGTGTGAGTATATGATAATGGTGCGCCTCTGCGGTGGGTGGATGAGAATGAGTTGTGTGTGTGTGGTATTTGTGTGAGTGTGTGGGAGTGTGGTGGTGGGTGGTTTGTGTATATATGGAAATGGGAGCTTGTACAAGGAGTATGAAGGGGAAAGAGTACTGCAATAGAATGAGGCCTTTATCCAAGTGGTTGGTTTTTAGGTTTTCAGGAACTAGTCAACGAATCCGGGGGTGGGGGTGAGGCTCCCTATGCTGAGGAAGGAGCTCCTATGGCTCAGTGGGTTAAGCACTCGGTTGCTAACTGCAAGTTGGGCCACCAGTTGCTCCGGGGGAGAAAGATGTGGCAGTAGGGAGCAGTCCTCTGTCCTATAGGGTCGATATGATGGCAGTGGGTTTAGTTCTGGGTTCCACCCTGAAGAAAGTGGACCACCATCCACACCTGGGAAAAGGCAACAGCGGCATGGAATGTAGAGAGCCAATAAGCAAGGACACCTGGGATATAAAACATACAACAATAAACAGCTGCCAACAAACAAACAAACAAACAAACAAACAAACAAACAAACAAGAATACAAAACTCAAAGCTGAATGTAAGGGTACCTCTGGCTTGTGATTGACATTTTCCATTAATTTGCTTGGATAGAGATATATTTCTATCTAGCAAAAGTGATGTGGATTAGGTGTTGGGCTGTTAACTGCACAGCCAGCAGTTCGAGTCCAGCAGCAGTTCCTCAGGAGAATGAAGTGATTTTCCGCTCCTGGAAAGGTTGCTTGCCTCTGAAACCTCATACTGGATCGTTAGGAACTGAAGCACACAACAACAACACAAGCATTGTTTATCCTGAATTAAATCAATTCAACTTGAGAAAAAATGAAGTCTAGTCATATTTCACTAAGTATACCAACATAGAAGGATATGTGCTACCAAGCATAGAGAAATGAGTAAAAGGAACGAGCAACCCACAACAGAAAAAAATTCATAAAGAACCAATATCGGAAAAATTTCAAGGAAATAATTACACAAAACTGAATATAATTACAAGGAGCTCTAGTAGCATAGTTGTTACGAATCAGGCTGCTAACCTCATGGTCAGCGGTTCAAAACTACCAGAAGTTCACGGGAGAAAGATGAGGCTTTCTGCTCCCGTAAAGATTTGGTGGTGGTGCTGGTGATGTGCCGTGGAGTCAGTTCCTACTCACAGAGAGGGTACCCTGTACAGGGTTTCCGAGGCTGTAAATCTTTACGGGAGCAGAAAGCTTCATCATTCTCCCGCGGAACAGCTGGTAGTTTCGAACTGCTGATCTTGAGGTTCGCAGCCAGATTCATAACCACTATGCGTACAGCCTCAGAAATCCTATGAAGGGTCGCTATCAGTAGGAACTCAGTCCACGACACACCACTACCACCACCATATACAATTATAAAGGAGTCCTCGTGCCACTCTATGGGTTCATGCACTGCACTGTAAGGTCGGATTGAACAGCAACGTCAGCGGTTCAAGCTCACTAGCCGCTCCTTGAAAACCTTATGCAGGGTCACTGTGAGGCCGAACCAACTCGAAGGCACTTAAGAACAATATATTATGAAATGTAAACTTTTATTTAGCTCACATTTTCAGAAAATTTAGTAGCATAATTATATTGTTAACAATAAGTATAAAATATATCAAATAATATCAAGTTTTGTACTCATTAAAGATGCAATATTTGAATGCACAACTTTGATATCAGTCTGGAACAATGAATCATTTTAATGCATTTTGGATAGAGTTGGAGTGATTTATATTTTCTTATTTAACCCTATTTTACTATGATTTAATATTTTGTTAGATTTTCCTAAATTTCATCATGACAAATTATAGTCATTTATTATCAGAAAAAAATGTTTTGAAAACCCAGTTGTTGTAGTTCAGCACTGTTAAGTTGGCTCCAACTCACAGTTACCCTGTATAGGGTTTCTAAGAAATCAATGGTGGCTTTGAACTGCCAACCTTGGGGTTCACAGGCCATTGTTGGCCCTACAATGCCACAGTTCCAGTGGAAATAAAAAGTTAAAATTTTTATTATCAAGATTTGAGAGGCACAGTTTCTTCCTTTAATCTAAAATATTGGGCCCAGAAATGTTAATATTTAATTTGAGTTTATTATGGCTCCAATATCAAGAAAGTGCACTAATAGCGACACAGTATAGGGCTTCTGAGGTGGTGGGTTTGAATCGCCAGTCTTGCAGTTAGAAGCCCTGTGGTAATCCTGCAGCACAACACCAGGATTCTTAGGAAAAGAAATATATAAATTAGGAAATAAAACACCTTTCTGTTTCATTGATTTTGAAAATTCTGCTTTATTATGTGGGTTGAAGTAGCAACCACCAATCAACTCACTGATGCCTTCGGGAGGGTACTAGGTAGGTGAAGTCTATAATGTCAGAATAGAGGATGGGAGCATATGACACGACAAAGAACAAAGATTCTGAAATATATGCTCTGGAAACAAAATTGTTCATGGTCTGTCTGTGAGATGCTTCCATCCACCTGCTCAGGATGACCTAATTCACCTCCCTTTGGTCATGCTTCTTCTTTTTTTTGGGGGGGGGGATGTTGTTGTTGTTGTTAGGTACCATTGAGTTGGTACTAACTCATAGTGATATTAGAGCACAGCAGAACGAAACACTGCCCAATCCTGGGCCAACCTCACTACTGTTCCCACGCTTGAGTCTATCGATGCTGCCACTTGACCAGTCCATCTCATTGGGGTCTTCCTCTTTTTCTCTGACCCTCCACCTTACCAAACATGATATCCTTCTCCAGCGACTGCTCACTCCTGACAATATATCCAAAGTATGAGAGACCAAGTTTGGCCATCCTGACCTCCAACGAGCACTCTGGCTGCACTTCTTCCAAAATGGATCTATTGGTACTTTTGGCAGCCCATGGCACTTTCAATATTCTCCTCCAACACCATAACTCGAAAGAATCAATTCTTCTACAGTCTTCCTTATTCACTGTCCAGGTTTCACATGCATATGAGGTTATTGAAAATACCATGGCTTGGGTCAGGCGCACCTTAGTGCTCATGCTTTTTTTGAATAGCCACCATATAATTCTACCATTGCCTTGTCAGCACTCTGCTTCATCTTGTCTACAAATTACAAAAAAAAAAAAAACATTATGTTGACTTGACTCTAACGCATGGCAAAGCCATGTGTGACCAAGCAGATCTGTACTTCATAGGATTTTCAATGCCTCGATTTTCAGTAGATTTCCAGCTGACTTTGACGTTACTCTAACCTATTAGTTAGTAGCTGAGCCCATTACCTATCTGCAGTATCCAAGGACTCTGCAAATTACCAATAACCCTATATGTGTTTATTCTAAGTCAGTATCCAGTATATCACATTAATATTGCTAAAATTCATAGAATCTCTCCAAGATGAGCATTGATAGTTTCATTTTTGAGAATGCAAGCCTATTTAAATTGGCCAGCATCACTGAGGAGAGTTCCAGATTTATGATAATTTCATTTTAATTCTCGTTATTTCACACATAATCTAAGAGATATGAGATCTTGAAGGTTTTTTAAATTTAAACACTTGTCTGTTAAAGATTTTCCACTTTCCCTACATAAAGGACAGGAGAAAGTCATGCTGGGAGTTTCCATCAAAGACGGTGGTGAGGAAGGCCTCGTTCTACTCAACTGGGTTCAATGATTCCTTGCAATGACCACACAGAACTTGGAGACAATACTCACAGTGATGGAGATTATTAGAGAAGTTAACAGGTTACAATTCAGGGTCAGAAATGCTTAGGGTATAGTTGTTCCTGTCAGGACTGCCTCTTTTCCATCATATCCAGAGACAGGCCTTTCTCTGTTCAGCTGATGTTACAAGGCTCTTTCAGGGCTTCTGATAAATGCCTACATTCTGAAGGCACTTGGTTCTAGCTCCATGGGCCAGCAAACCAAGCCTCGCTTATCAAGTTCCTGAAGACACCCTACTCTACAAGCAAGCCTCCTGCTCATAAACACTCAGCTTTAATTGCTCTGTGGGCTGGGAAGCCCATCACTCTATCTCTTGCTCTGGGATATTGGTTCTGCTGCTGCTTTGCCAATTCTCTAGTGTCAAAGCTTTCGGTCCCTGAGTCTATGAGTTTCAATGCACAGGAATCTCAGGGTTGAAAGGACACAATTTCTTTCTGGCTGTTCTTTGGTGGTAGTGAGACTCCCAACTTCTTGCTTCTGAGATGACGTTTTTTAGATGCTCTAGCGTTTCAGATTTTTATAATCACAGTTAAGCCTGCTAACTACTCACAATCGAATCCTATTATATTGTCAGCACGTTTCCCACCTTTATACACAGACCCAACAGTGCAAAAAAATGTTGTTTGGTGGAAATTTACAAAGATTATGGCTAGTGTTGTTGTTGTTAAGTGCTGTTGAGTTGGTCACAACCGATAGCAACATTATATATAACAGAACAAAACACCAGTCCTGAACCATCCTCACAATTGCTGCTAAACTTGAACTCAACTGCTGCTGTCACTGTGTCAGTCCGTCTTGTTGGGGTTTCTGTCCTGTCTTTTTAAATGATCTTCTACTTTACCAAACATTAATGTCCGTCTGTAAGGAGTTTTGAAGAGCAAAGATGTCAATGTGAGGACTAAGGTGCACCTGATGCAAACCATGGTATTTTCAATAATGTCATATTCATGCGAATGTTGGACACTGAATAAGGAAACATACAAGAATTAATGCATTTGAGTTATGGTATTAGAGGAGACTATTGAAATGGACTGCCAAAAGAACAAATAGGGCTTTGTTGGAAGAAGTACAGCCAGAGTGCTCCTTAGAAGCCTTAGAAGCCAGGATGGCCAGACTTTGACTTTCATACCTCAGACATAGTGTCAGGAGGGACCAATCACTGGAGAAATATATCATATTTGGTAAAGTGGAGAGTCAGAGAAAAAGAGGAAGACCACCAACAAGATGAATTGGCACAGTGGTAGCATCAGTGGGCTCAAGTGTAGTAATGATTGTGAGATTAGCTCAGGACTAGGCAGTGTTTTGTTCTGTTGTGCATAGGGTTGCTATGAGTCGATGATGACTCTATGATACCTAACACCACCACCAACAACAACTAGGGACTGTTTTCTCCTAATAATATGGCTGAAGTATAAGTGAAGAAGTCTGATCGTCTTGGCTTCTAAGGAACATTCTGCTTGTACTTCTTACAACACAGATTTGTTTGTTCTTCTGACAGTCCATGGTACCTTTAATATTTATCTCCAACCCTATAACTGAAATGCATCATTTTTGCTACAGTGAATATCATTAAGATCACAGGCAAGTACAATTTTGCTAAAGGTATTAAAAAACAGCTACAACATTACATTGGCAGGGAACTACCACAGGTTCAAGCAAGATTCAGGCAAGGACATGGAACAAGGGATATCATTGCTGATGTCAGATGGGTCTTGGCTGAAAGCAGAGAATATCATAACGATGGCTAGAAAAGACATGGAAAAATTCACTGCACTGCATGCCATTAACACTTTCTCACTTACTATAGAAAAATTGTTCTGATTAATTTGAAATAGTTTAGACTGGTGTGATGAAATAAAAATCTCATTTGATTCTCATGGAAAATGTAAGATGAAACTACTTTATTAGCCCTCTTTCAGAGGTAACATAACTGAAGCTTAGTTAATTCCCAAGGTCATACAGCTACAAAATTGTGCAGCAGTGTTGTAAACTAAGGCATGTCTTACAGCAGAGTCCCTATATTTTCATAGCTATAACAAACCTGTCTCAAGACTGGTGATCCTAAGACTTTCCATACGCCTGACTTGTCTTAGAACATCAGTGAGCTTACTGATGTTGTTGAGTTAGTTCTGATTCAGTGAGCATCATCCTATAACATAAGGGAGTTTCCTGGCTCTTTGCATACTTCAGGATCACTGATATTCAGAAGTCCATTGTTGGAGCCAGTGTATATTTTGACTTCCTTTTAACCGCACGGGCTCAACTTTGAGCATTCTACTGATAATCTTCTACTGTGAATCATAATATGATTTTCAAAGACTGATTTTCATCTTTTTAAATATTCTGTTTTAGTTGGAAAGTTCCCCTGTGACCTGTCCACCATGGGTGACACTGATGTTATTTGAAATATCAGTGATGTAGATTCCAGCAGCCCAGAAACGAATGTGCCACCATTGTACAGCAGACTGAAAGATGGTTAGTGAAGTGAAACCCAAGTATTAACTGTAGCAATCTAGGCTCTATTTGCCCCATTCCAAGCCACATATCAAGACAGGTTGTGGGAGAGAATAAAATTTTCCAGTTCCTTTGCCCATCTGGGTCAGCAGATGGCCAATAAATAGCTATGGCTGAGAAGCAGCTGAACACCTTTAACATCTTTATAGAGCCTGCTCTGTAAGGAGATAGGACTATATGTTGTGGCTGGCATTTACTTATACTCAAATAACATTCCACTTTTAAAAGGTAGTAAGGACCTAGAAATTAGTTATGCTATTTGTTGGAAAAGAAATACTATTTCGATGCAATGAAGGTTCCTCCTTTTCTGGTTTGGAAGTAGATCACCTGTTTTGAAATAAATTCTCTCCCCCACCAAAAAATCACACCCACATGACCTTTGAGGGGTGTTCATTTTTTTGGAGTAAAGAGAAAGATATGGAAAATTAATTGTTTATCCAAGAGAGAGACTATATTTAATTTGTAATCTCATCCTCTTTTATTTTGATATTTTAAATCTAAAATGAGACATTATGCAAGAATTATCTTTCTATTCCATGGTAGCTGCCCTGACCTTTTTAATCTTTGGGATTCCCAATTTTATGTTAGATTTTTGAGATTTTCCCAAGGTATCCATGATCACAGTGACCATTTAAACTACAATACAAATGTCTCTCTTTATCTGTCTTTAGCAACAAAAGTACTCAGAAAGAATCCACTTTCAGGATTTCTCCCTTAAGTACTCTGAATATCAGTATAGAGAGTCAGACATTTGGAAAAACAACTGTCAACCAGCCCCAGAATGCATCACCATTGTCCCTAAAAGTTCTGATGTGATTCTGGATGGCATTGTCATTTGGGGTGTGCCTGAACAAACCCTCCCAAATCTAAATGGTCTTCCCATGTCTCCTCCACTGTGAATGTTCAATTAGATTTGATACCCACCTGCCTCCCAGGAGATGGCATTTTCGAGTTCTAATTGCTTTTTATTTATTTATTCACTCTACATAATTTCCTTCAGTATCATCTACGTGCCAGTCCTCATGCTAGGCTTAGTGGACAGATGCAGGAGTTGGCAATGGGCCAGACCCAACATGCCAGGAGTTCTCAGACAGGTAATAGAGTCTGGGAGACAGAAAGGACAAACACCTGTTGTTAAGTTGGAAGGGGATTGGACAGGCAGAGATGTGCATGGATAATGTCTAATCCCAAAATAGACAATGGACTTTGGAAATAATTAATTTACTTTTAAATGTATACTCTCAGCCCAGTGTTCTGAATGAAAATGAGATATAGAGCTTTCAATTCCACCAAGACATGAACTTGGCCTATGTTAATGCATTTTCTTTCCCAACTTTTCAGATCACCTTCTTCCAGAGAAGGATGTGATAGAGAAGGCACCTCAGACAGTTCTTGCAGCCACATCAAAGTTTACACACACCTCACAGGCCTTTTTTAATGGTCCTGGAAGGACTCCCTTAGAAGGCAAAAACTGCAATAGACTGTGAGGCAGAAAGACCTAGCATGAATTCTAACTTCACCACTATATTTACTACATCTGAGGGTTAATTTTGTCATATGGAATACACGTATCTATGTGAGCCAACTTTGTAGCGTTTCTAAAAAGTTTCAATGAGAGAATAGTGTGAAACCCTTACATTCAATTTATAGAGTGTGTTTGTAAACCCCAGACCCCAAACCCCAAACCCACTGAATCTGACTCACAGTGACTTTATAGAACAGAGTGGAACTGATCCTTGGGGTTTCTGAGACGAAATCTTTATAGGAACACACCGCCTCAGAGCAGCTGGTGGATTTCAACCACTGATCTTTCTGTTAGCACCATTTTTAGATATAGACAAACGTATTTTGTTGAAAACGAAAACAGAAAAATACTCTTGCTTTCATAAATTTCCCATATTCTTTTTCTTTTTTCTTAAGTTTTGTAAAAGACAATAGAGCAAATCCATTTTCTCTATTTAACAATTATGGAGGTCTCGTTTCATGTCATTGATTACAATCTCCACAATGTAACATTACAAATGTTTCTTTCTGTGTTCTTGGTTCCAATCTTCTTTCTTGTCTAACTCCTCTGAACTTTGTAAGCAAATACTGTCTTTTTGATGCCAAACTCTTCATCCTTCTGCAAAGTGCATTCCTCCCTAGTGTTATCTTTTCCCTTATAGACCAGTCTCTTATTTGGCTGGAAACTGAGCCAAGGGGGTGGTGAGTTCAGCTCCAGGCCTGAAGGGTAACTTAAAGTTATAGTTTCAGGGTTTCCACCAGTGAGCCAAGTCTCAGGATTTTACATTCTGTTCTACATTTTTCTCCCACTTTATAGAGGACATTTCAAAGCAGTTGGTAGCTGGGCACCATCTAACTCTTCTGCCCTCAGGATCATAGGGTCTGAGATTTGTGTGGTCCATTACTCCATTGGACTAGCTGTTTCCATATGTTTTCAATTTTCTTCATTCTTCTTGGCTCTAGATGGGGTGAGAACAATAGTTGTACCTTAGATGATAGGTCACAAGTTCTTACGACCCTGTCGCTACTCATCAAAGTAGAATATAGAACATTGTCTTTGTGAACTATATATTATGGACTGAACTTGGTGTCTCCAAAATTTATCCTGAGTCCTCAGGCCCAGCAACGCATTTCCTCTAGGTGTTCAGTGAAGGCTAAGAAGTTTTCATAACTGCATCCTATATGCTTTACTATAGTCATGCGTGTGTTTGCAGCCTAGATATGTTGTGTTGTTGTTACGTGCTGTGGAGTCAGTTCCTACTCACAGGGTTTCTGAGGCTGTAAATCTTTACGGGAGCAGAAAGCCTCATATTTTTCCTGTGGAACAGCTGGTAGTTTTTAACTGCTGACCATGAGATTAGCAGCCCAGTTCATAGCCACTAACATAGAAATAGCCTCTGCAAACCTATATCTATATTCCTGGGTATAAACTCATTCCCCTTCCCATACCTGCTTATCTCTTGTGTCTATCTAGGCAAACATTCACAGGATGATTTTATTTCAGGATTGTATTCCTCCCAGTGTCTTCCTTTGCCTTTTTTGGGGGGGATGGGGGTGGTGGAAATAACCTGACTTTTTTGTATAATGTGTCCCCCTTCATCCAAGTTAATATGTGCTAATCCTTAATTGGAGTCCTGGAATGGCACTGTAGGATAAGCACTGGACTGCAAGGTCAGTTTGATCCATAAGTTTCATGGTTCAAACTCACCAGCCACTCCTCAGAAATTCTATATAGGGTCTCTATAACTCGGAACTAACTTAACAACATCTTCTACTTAGTAATTTTCCTTACCTTACCTTCCTTTCCCACCCCTGGTAACCATCAAAGAATGTTTCTTTTTAAGTTAAAACCCTTTTTAAAAGTCAGGAAAACAAACAAACTTTTCATTGTGAATTGAGTGATTTGCAGAGCAGACCATCATTTTTACATTCAACAGATCACACACTTCATTTCATTTCAATGATTACTGTCCCCTCAACAACGTAACATCACTTACCTCATTTTCTTTCTCCAATTCTTGTTCCCATTCCACCTTCTGAATTTTGTCCTTATGTGAATTTCTCCCCTTTGATCTTGAATGGTTGACCATTCCTTAATGTGCATACTTCTCTAGTGTTCTTGTCCCCCGTATATACCTATCTACTGCTTGGCTGAAAACTGGGCCAAGAGTTCAGTTCCAGACCTGAAGGGTGACCAAAGGTCATAGTCTCCGGTTCCTCCTGTTTCTTCTGACCAGTAAGCCTGGTCTATTTTATATTTTTGAGTTTTATTCCACATTTTCTCCCCCTCTATCCAGAACATTTCACAATAATTGGTAGTGGTAGCTGGCACCATCTATGTCTTCTCGTCTCAGAATCATAGTGACTAATGTTCACGTGTTCCAATACTCCATTGGACTAATTATTTACAAGTATCTTCAAGTTTCTCACTCTTCTTTCTTTGCATGTGGAAAATTCAATCATTGTACCTTGGATAACCAGGAGCTTTCATGAAACTCACTGTTACTCACAGAAGTAAGATATAAGACATTGTGTTTGTAGACTATCTATGACAATTGATCATGAGGTTCCCCAAGATCATAATCCTGAGCTCCGAGACCTAAGAGCTCATTCACTCAAGGTATTTGGTAATGTTTAGAAGTTTTCATAATGTTGTCCTCTGTATGCACTATCATATTCCAGGGTATGTTTGCATCATGTGCAAATATCCTGTGTCAAACCTTTATATATATACTTGTGGGTATACTCCCACGCTAATTCCCATGACTTTTGAGTTATAGTGATTTCCACCAAAGATTTACAACCTCAGAAACCCTATACAGGGTCACTATGAGTCAGAACTGATTCGATGGCACACAACCACTCGCCACCCAAACTTAGTAATGGTCTTGTTGGATCAAATGGTATTTCTATTTCCAGCATTTTAAGGAAGCTTTTTTTCTTCTGTTTATAAAGGTTCCAGTCTCTACCTCTTTGTTGTTTTCTATTTTTTTAAATCTTGTTATTAATGCTGGAGTGAGATGGTATTTCATTATAGTTTTGATTTGCATCTCTCTAAAGGAGCTCTGGTAGCATACTGTTTATGAATCGGGCTACGAACTGCAAGGTCAGCAGTTCGAAACTGCTAGCTGTTCCGCAGGAAAAAGGTGGGACGTTCTGCTTCCATAAAGATTTATAGCTTCGGAAACCCTGTACAGGGTCGCTGTGAGTCGGACCCGACTCCACGGCACACAGCCACCACCACCACCAATGGAGTCCTGGAGTCCTGGTGTGGTGCTGTGGGCTAATGTGTCAGACTGCAAAGTCATTTGAATTGAAAGCTCACCAATGGCTCCTTGGAATTCGTATACAGGGTCGCTATGGGTCAGAATCGACTTCACTTAACAACAACAACAAATGGAGTCCTGGTGTGGTGCTGTGGGTTAATATGCTGCATGGCAAAGGTGGTTTGAACTGCAAGACAAGCAATTCAAGCTCACCAGCTGCTTCTCCAAAACCCTATACAGGGTTGCTATGGGTGGGAACCGACTCAATGGTACTTAACAACAATAAAAATTCCAAATGATCATAAGCACATCTTCATCTGTATGCTGAATTGTCTATATTCTTGAGTTGTGATGTAGCTCATGTTTGAAGCTACAAAGTTTTATGTTTGTGGAAGAAACTCTCTTTTGCTCTATATCATCCTAATTCCTACCAAATATTTTCTCTCCATTTCTTTCTTTTCTTCTTTCCTCCCTCCTTTTCTTTCTTTCTTGCCACCACAAATGTGTCTCACAATCTTAAGACAGCAAAATTGACCAGTGAAGCAGAGCACTGGATTTTTAGCAGGTGTTTCAAGAGCCCCATGACTCTTCTCTGTGCCCTGACTCCTACAGCAAAGTGTGCACAAATAACTCCAACTTTCTAAGAATATTTGAATCACTTATGGAGTCTCATTGTCAGAACTCTGATAAAATCTGCCCACTAAAGAGCAGATACAAATTACAAACACAGTGAACAGAAACAAAATTTCAGATGGAGAGAAATTCATAAATAGGACTGAAGACTTAATAAGGAGTCATGAGAAGCCCCCAAATACGAGTTTGCAGATTTTCCTCAGAGGTCCATGGAGTATGGTGAAGCTTAGCATCCTCTGTTCAATGCCTACT
>NW_006408992.1:377962-379278 GCF_000296735.1 Chrysochloris asiatica | reverse complement strand
TTTGAACCACCAACCTGGTAGTTTGAAATCCAGTGCTTATCCTATGAGGCTGTGGCACTCCCCTCATCCAAATGGCAAGTCCATTATGAAAATGTTAACATTCCCATTTCGAGATGAGCA
The DNA here is from genome assembly GCF_000296735.1 of Chrysochloris asiatica. Classification (NCBI taxonomy): domain Eukaryota; kingdom Metazoa; phylum Chordata; class Mammalia; order Afrosoricida; family Chrysochloridae; genus Chrysochloris; species Chrysochloris asiatica. The sequence goes on along the minus strand of NW_006408992.1, from coordinate 379,158 downwards.
TGTATCTCTCTCTCTTAGCTCGTCAGTGGTGGAATAGAGCTTTATATTAATTTGAGTCTCACCAATGCGCTTTTCTATTTCTGCTGCTGCTTCTAGTTCAAAAAAGATTCCTAATCTTTAATAAATATTTGAATCCCTAATCTCTAATAAACATTTGAAATAATAGAACAATGCTTCAATTTTACAGAATTTTATTAAATACACAAATAGCGCTTCTATCACTAAGCTGGTATATGTGAAAATGTAACTAATTTGTCCTCCATAGAAATGCAAAGATGTACGTGTGTGAAAATTATGTGTTAAAGCTTGACATTGCAGCTGTGGCTGCAGGCATCATACTTGACGCAAATCTTCTTAATGCCGAGTCCAGCTTTGCTCGAACACTTTAGGGACTGAGTATTTCAACCTCCATCACTTGTTCCATCTGTCTGGTCTTTGCAAAGCAGAACAGATGTAAATGGTTGAGTTCTGAGCCATTCAATTAGATTTCATGCACCACTGACCCCACCATTTCTCCTCAATCTTATCTGAGTTGGTGGCAGATGTGCAGCTTGTCAAAAAGCATTTCCAAATTAAAGAGGGAAACATATTGTGTGTTGGTTAATAGGGTCACAATATGTGCAAGTGGAAAATGTTTCATCACCGTAGCAAAAACTATGATGCAAAAGGGGATGGCACAAATGTGCGTCCCAAATTTTATTGTGATATGTGTGGGTCCAGGAGATAAGAAAGACAAAGTATTAGTTGTCAGAGATGAATTGGAATTCATGGTTTTCCTGATTCATAGTAGATATCCATGCAAGATAATTGGAATGGAGTGGGCATTCTGTAATTCACAAGATTGACCAATGCCATCTTAGTAACAGAGGTGGTCTGTGGTATGTATGGGGCCTGGGTATCACTGAGGCTGATGGGATCAGCAATACACACCATCATCAGTCCACCCAACCTCAGTGAGTAGAAGACACACACTCAAATCCTATTGTGAATTAACTAGTTGAAATGGAATCCTTCATCATGTATATATATGATCAATCAGCATTTATCAACTGATTAGATATTTTTAATAGACTACAACAGTTTTCCTTTTGAAGTTATTCAGACTATGAAAATTTGAGAGAAAGGAACACCACCTTTGAGTAATCTACAAACCCAGGAATGATGAATATTTGAATTGGACAGAGGTTCGGTGGTGG
>NW_006408992.1:374926-377272 GCF_000296735.1 Chrysochloris asiatica | reverse complement strand
TATAGGGTTGCTGAGGCTTTAAATCTTCTCAAGGGCAGAAAGTCTCATCTTTCTCCCATGGAGTAGCTGGTGGATGGGCTCAAACCATGGACCTTGTGGTTTGTAGTCCAGTACTTAGCATATGGAACCAAACTGTAGTATTGAATTAGTTATGGGGTTTATTAGAGAAGTCAGCAGGTTTCAATTCATGGTCAGAACTACTCAAGGCACAGTTCTCTCAGTCAACTGCTCATAAATACCCATAGGACACACCCTCCACCATTAACCTCACACTGAAGACGCTCAACTCTAGCTCTGTGGGTTAGCCAAGTTCCCCCTCTTAAGTGTTTGGCGGCATCCTACTCTACAAGTAAGCGCCCTGCCTAAAGGTCCTCAGCTTTATTTGCTTGGTGGTCTGAGAAGCCCACTGCTCTGCCTCGTGCTCTGGTTCTTGGTTCTGTTGCTGCTGCTTCTCTGCCACTCCTTCAGTGTCACAGTTTTCTGTCCTTGGGTCAAGGAGATTCAATGTACAGGGATCTCGAAGTCCAGAGGCCAGGCTCCACTCTGGTCTCATCTTTGATGGCAGTGATATCCCCCCAACCCCCGAGGAAGGGTGCTGGTGGTGGTTATGTGCTGTGGAGTCGGTTCCAACTCACAGTGACCCTGTATGGGGGCCAAGTTTGTAAATCTTTATGTGAGCAGAAAGCCTCATCTTGCTCCATGGAACAGCTGGTAGTTTCGAACTACTGACCTTGAGGTTAGCAATATGATGCATAACCACTTACACTACCAGACCTCCTTTGATGAAGGTTAGAGCCTGTGACCAGTTTCTATCCTGAGCTGGGAAAATGTCCTAAAGTTGGCTAGTGACCTGATCCTCTGAAGTCCCCACAGAATCCATGGCTCAATTATTATAAACAAGACTTCCTCTTTTGCCTGGAAATTTGAATTTACAAGCAAGGAACATTAACTTTTTTTTTTTTTTTTTTTCATCTTGAAAACTAATGCTTTAATGTGCTTCTATAATCTAAGGAGCTCTGGTAGCATAGTGGATAAAAATTTTTTTTTTTTTTTTTGTAAAAAGAATAGATGAGAAATGTTATATGAGACCTTAAAAGAAATCTAATTTGTTCTTTCTTTTCATCCAATTTTAGGGTCAACTACCTCCCCATTCCCACCACCATTCCTTCCGAAGAAGGGTCATTTATTGAAAAAATACAGAACTTGGCATCATCTAATTCTTGATTTGTTACACCTAATCTCACTCCTTGAGCCCTCTGTTCTGCTAGGTCCTGCCAATACTGGGACATTCTACTCTATCAGATTAAAAATCGACCTGTTGATGTCAACAATATTAGTTTCTTGACATATGCCCATAGTGTTCAAGCCTGGTAATTTCCACACATTTCTTTTTATTATCAATTACTTTGAAAAAGAAGACTATGTGTGGCTTAGTTTCACCAGTTGCTGTTGAGTCCTCTCAGACTCATGGTGAGCCCATGTGTGTCAGAATCAAACTGTGCTCCATACAGTTTCAATGGCTGATTTTATAGATTTTATCACCTTTAAACAGTTTGAGGCACAATTGAAACTCCAGGAAGATTTAATTACTCTTTGATCATACTGATTAACTACAGATTAAATAACTTTGTAATGGTTATAAATACTTCCTGCAGAGTTCTGGCTGGTGCTGAGAAGTTGCCAAAAATGAAAATGAGGAGCAGCTCCCCTCAACCTTCAGAAGCTCTGGTATCATAGTGGTTATGAGTTGGGCTGCTAACCTCAAAGTGGGCAGTTCAAAACTGCCAGCTGTTTCATGAAAGAAAGATGAGGTTTTCTGCTCCTGTAAAATTGAAAACCTCGGAAACTCTATACAGGGTCGCTGTGAGTCAGAACCAACTCCATGGCGCACTACCACCACCACCCTCATTCATGGGGATTGGCCAGCAAAGCAGATGTGTGCCTCAGTCAGCGGGCTTGTAACCATGGTGACATTCCAGCGCATGTTCAGTGAGAACCTCAGGGCAGTTGTTACTAGATGTCCTTGAGTCAATTCCAACTCACTGTGACCCTATCACAACAAAACAGTACTTGAACCTGCGCAATCCTGTCAACCATCGGATGTTTGAGCCCATTGTTGCTGCCTATCAGCCTGTCTTGTGCCAGTCTATCTTGTCGAAGGTCTTCCTGATTGATTTTCTGTTATGTCCTTTTGCATGCATGATGGTCTTCTCCATGAACTAGTCTTTGTTGATAATATGTCCAAGGTACATAAGACAAAGTCTCATCATCCTCATTTCAAGAGGCAGTCTGTCAGTATTCTTAGCCAGTAACATAATTCAAAGGTATCAAGTTTTCATCTATCTT
>NW_006408992.1:372087-373841 GCF_000296735.1 Chrysochloris asiatica | reverse complement strand
TGTAGAAAAATAAAATAATAATACATTGAAGAAAGGAGTGTATAGGCTCTGCAGGATAAACCCTGGACTACAAACCACAGTGTTGGAAGTTCAAGCCCACCAGCCACTCTTTGGGAGAAAATTTAGACTTTCTACTTCTGCAAAGATTTACAGCCTTAAAAAATTCTGTATAGGGTTGCTGACTCCGCTGCACTTATCAACAGCAACACATTGGGGAAACAAATCCACACAATCTGAAGCAAGTTACCATACAATTTATTGCAATCAAAACGACAAATGGATTCACATATCCATATTGTTATATGTTGACAAGAACAGTCACAAAACTCACAAGACAGGGCTGTATACAATGCACTGCTTTGGTTGTTATTCCAACGTATGTGCCAAATGAAGACTCACACATTCCTTTCAACCATCATTCCAACAATTTTACATTAGTAACCTTAGCCCAGAATTTGATCTCATTCTATCTCTAACTTCAGAGATTAAATACTATTCCTATAAAGACACTTGGAGAAATAATAATAACGACATTCGTTACTTATTTGTTCTAGACACTTTATTGGTATTTTCCCTGTGTCATCTCACTTAACACTCCTAATAGCCATATGAGATACATGCTTTGTCTGTTTTTCACTCTACAGACAAGAAGAGAGAGTAGAGAGTAGAATCGACTTGTCCACGGTCATGACTGATAAAATCCTGCGTACCAACTCTACTCTATAACACATGGTGTCCCTATGAGTAAGAATGAGTTCAATGGCAATAAATTGGATTTGGTTTAATCATGGGCTCTGTATTCTGTTCCATACATCTATTTTTTCTATTCCTTCATCAATACTATACTATCTTGATCTCTTTAAAGGTCAGCAATTCGAAACTACCAGTCATTCCATGGGTGGAAGATGAGGCTTTCTGCTTCCATAAAAATTTACAGCCTCAGAAATCACATGTAGGGTCGCTATGAGTTGGAACCGTGTCCATACCACCAAAGTTGGATAGTGTCATTCCTGAGCCTCTGTTTTTCCTGATTGTGTTGGCTGTTCTCCATCTTTTGTATTTCCCTGTAGGTTTGAGAATTAGTTTGTACGTATTCACAATCTTTGTTATCTCATCCTGTCATAACAGAAGTAACACAAATATGTAGTTTTACCAAACAAGTTTATTTTCTCACAGCAGGCTAGAAGTGGGTAATCAGGGCAAAACTCTACGAGAAGGCTTTGTCTCTCTTGTCTCTAAAGGAAGGTTCTTATCACTTCAGCTTCTATTCCTTGGTTCCTTGGTGATCTCCATGTGACATGGTAACTCTCTTGCTTTGATATCACAAAAGAGATTATTTTGTATCTCAAAAGAGATTTAAGACACACACTGATAGTCCCTCATTAATATAACAAATAAATCCCACTATCATAGCAAAGAAAAGCCACTCCTAAATCACATAATAACCACAGAAATTACACTTAAGATTTACAACACATATTTTTTTTCAAAGATACAATTTAAACTTTGCTGCTGTTAAGTAACATCAAGTTGGTTTCAACTCATAGTGACCTTGTATAAGGTTTCCAAGGAGAAAGAAGCTGGTAGGTTGGAACCACCAACCTTGGGATTAGTAATCCAGTACTTACCCTGCAATGCCACACCTTGACCTAGGTACCCATCCTGTTGTTGCTGTTGTTAAGTGTCATCAAGTTGATTCTGACCCATAGCAACCCTGTATAGGATTTCTGAGGAGCAGCTGGTGAGCTTGAACC
>NW_006408992.1:371014-371537 GCF_000296735.1 Chrysochloris asiatica | reverse complement strand
TTAATACCATCCACTAAATAAAGTGCTGTGATTTTCAGTGAGTTTATTGGACCTTTAGATAAAGTTGGAAAAAAAATCACCGACTTCCTGCTCATAAATCTGGAGTCCTGGTGTGACAATATAGGATAACCACTGAATTGCAAAGTCAAGTTGAACTACAAGGTTGGTTGTTCAAACTCATGATCAGCTCTTCAGAAACCCTATAGAGGGTCACTGTGAATCAGAATCGACTTGAAGGCACTTGGCAACAACAACAACAACATCCATAGACATGGAATCTTTCTCAATTTATTTAGATCATCTTTGATTTTTTCCATCAACCTTTTGTAGCTTGTCCCAGATAGAATTCCTATTGTCTTAGATTCATACCTAAATACTTCATTTTTTTATACTAATGTAATTGGTGTTTTCAATTTCAAATACCAATTGTTCATTGCTGCTATAGAGGAAAACAATTAAACTTGAATCCTGATATCTTGCTATAATCCCTTATTGGTTCTAGAGGATTTTTGTTTTATTTTGT
>NW_006408992.1:365849-368819 GCF_000296735.1 Chrysochloris asiatica | reverse complement strand
GTCTTGGTTTCTTGTAGTAGTGTTTTGTAGTTTTCTTTGTATAGGTCCTTTGTTTCTCTGGTTACATTTATTCCAAGATATTTCATCCTTTGACCTTTATTGTTCTTTTAAAATTGATCTGTTGGTCTGACTTTCATTTCTGATATTGGCAGTTTGCATGCTTTCTGTTTTTGTTTTATTTTTCTCTGTCTAAAGCTTTATCAATCGTATTGATATTTTCAGAAAACTAGCTTTCAATTTGATTCTGCTCTTTCTGGATTAAGTATTCTACAAATGTCAGCTTGATGCTGTTGATGGATGGTGCTATTCAGCTCAACTATATCCTCACTGATTTTCTGCCTGCTGAATCTGTTACTGATAGAGGGCTTTGGAAATTGCCAGCTTTAACAGTGGATTTGGCTATTTCTCCTTACATAATTTGTTGCTTTGTTGTTAAGTGAACACACATTAAGAATCATGATGTTTTATTGGGGAATTAACCCTTTATAATTGTGTTTTGGAGTCCTGGTGTGCAATGTGTGTTAATGTGCTGGGCTGCAAAGTCTGTTTAAACTGCATAGTCTGAGGTTCAAACTCCTCAGAAACCCCATATAGGGTCGCTATGGGTCAGAACCAACTTGATAGCTTTAAGAAGAACAACAACAATATTATGTTTTAAGACAAAAACGAAAGAAAGGAAGGAAAGAAGGAAGGATGAAAAGTTGCTTTCATGTCAATTCCAATGAATGACACCTCTCATCCGTTACTAAGTAGAACTGCTCCTAGGTTTTTCTTGACTGGGTGGGTTTGATTGCTAACGTGTAGGTTAGTAGTCCCGTACAAACTTTTTGAATCATTTACCCGTGAAAATGTGCATGCTCTGAAATCTTTGCCTGATAGCATCATAATTACCCCCACTTTATTTTAATCATTGTCGTCATGGCAAATTTCTTTTACTTTTACTTTTAATCTGTTTAAGATTAAAGTAAGTTTCTTTTAGGCAGCATATAGTTGGATCTTGGACTTCTGGTGTGACACTGTGTGTTAATGTACTGGACTGCAAAGTTCATTTGAACCACAGGTTGGCAGTTCAAGCTCACCAGTCGCTCCTTGGAAACCCTATACAAGGTTTCTATAGGTCAGAACTGACTCGATGGCACTTAACAACAACTATTGTTGGATCTTGCTTATTTAGTCTAACAGATTATTTCTTTAATTGGTATGTTTAGGTCATTCACATATAAAGTGTTTAGTAATATAGTTAAATTAAATTTCGTCATATTGTAAATGTTTTCTATTCATTGCCTCTCTTCGTTAGGGAGTGCTACCGTAACAGATACAGTACAAGTGGGAGGTTTTAGCAAACAGATGTTTATTTTCTTGCAGTTTAGGAGGCTGAAAGTCTGAAATCATGGTGCTAACTGTAGGGGAAGTCTTTCTCTGTCAGCTCTGTAGGAAGATGCTTGTCTCTTTCAGTTTTTGTTCCTGAGTGATTCTCATGTAGCTTGGTATCGCTCTTCCTCCATATCTTCTTCTATCTTGTGTTTAAACTCTTTTATATATCAAATGAGGTTGAGTATAGACATGCCCAATACATCAATTCCTTAACATAGCAAAGACAACCCATTCTCTCATAGGGTTATAGCTATAGTCATAGACATTAGGATTTACAATCCAATTCAATCTATAAAGCAGCCTTTGCTTTTTGTTTGTTTCTTTCTTTCTTTCTTTGGTCATCTCTTGCCTTCTCTGGTTTTAATTATAAATTTTGCATGATTTTATTTCTTGCCTCTCTTAGTTATCAACTATACTTCATTTTTTTTTTTTTTTTTAGATTTTTAGTGGTTTCTTTAACATTAGCAATATACATTTACAAGTAATCTAAGCTCGTCTTCAAATAACAAATATAGTTTCATATTAAGTATAATTACCGTGTAGCAGAGTATTAAACATTTCTCTCTTCTAGCCTCATAGCTTTGCTTTCATTCATTTATTTATAATATAATAAACCAATATATCATTAATATGTTATTTTAAGTAAATTGTTACCTGTTGCATAAGTTAATAACAGGAAAATTATGTTATTTACTTTGATTTGTTCCTTCTCAAATTATCTTCCTTTTTTATATAGATACATATTTCTGACCTATACTATTATATTTCTTTATGAAGAATTTCTTTTAGTATTTCTTACAAGACAGGTCTGACAGCAAAGATTACCCCCTCACATTTTTTGGGGGGACAGTTTTGTTTTCTTCCACTTCTGAAGGATAATTCTGATGCACAGAATTTTAGGTTGGTGGGGTTATTTTTTATTTGTTTTTTGTTTGATGATTTTGTTTTATTTGTTTCACTTTCAACACTTCAAATAATTCATGGTTTCTGTTTTTATATAATTCTTGCCCTCGTTCCTTTATAGATGACTTATTTTGTCTAGATTTTTTAAAAAAAGTATCCTGCATTTCTAATACAATATGCCTAGGTCTTCATTTTTTTTTTTTTGCTGTTGTTATCTATTCTGCTTGGTTTTTATGAGATTACTAGATCTATGCTATGTTGCCTATCAACAATTGTGGAAAATCATCAGCTGCTATTACTTCAAATATTTCTTTCTTCTCCTCTTTCTTCTCATTATTCATACATTACACCTTTTGTTAATTTAAAAATTCCTTCAATTTGTTAGTTTAAAAATTAACCACACAATTTGTTAATTTAAAAATTCCTTCAATGATCCCAGAATATAGGAAGGAAAGGAGTTTTCAATCTACAGTAGAATTTCCTAAGAAGCTGTCCCCAGGTGGGTAACCTCTTGTCAACTGATTGAGTGTACTCCAGGACATATCCCAAGAAAAATTCACTAGTTTCTTCTAAACCAAACATGTTTAAATATGTTTCTGCCACCAGTGGACGGTTGCAGCCAAGTAATCTCAGTAGTGCACTTAGTCGTGTTGTAGTTGTTAGGGGCCGTCGAGTTGGTTCCAACCTATAAGC
>NW_006408992.1:363794-365589 GCF_000296735.1 Chrysochloris asiatica | reverse complement strand
AGAGAGAGAGAGAGAGAGAGAGAGAGAGAGAGAGAAAGTAAGAGCTGATCTATGAGGATTTCATTGGAAACCTTCACCCTATCCACACTACATCTCTGATCTTGCTCCTTCATACATCTTTTAGATTCCCAAACCCAAAGCACATTGAAAAAGGAGCAAGATTTGAGTTCCTTGACAATGCCCAAACTGCCATTTTGATGTGGTGTCTTAGAAGAATCCAGATTTCTTGAAAGAATAGTTGTTGTTGTTAGGCGTCCTCAAGTTGGCTCCAATACATAGCCACCCTCTACACAAACAGAACGGAACACTGCCAGGTCCTGTGCCAAACTCACAGTGTTGGTACACTTGAGCCCATTGCTGCTGTCACTGTGTGAATCTATATTGCTTGGAGTGGGGAGTCCTCTTCTTTCTACCTGACCCTCCACTTTACCAAGCATGATGTCATTCTCCAGCGACTCTACCTTTCTGCTAATATGTCTGAAGTGTGAGAGATGAAGTCTTGCCATATGGGTTTTGAAGGAGCATTCTGGCTATACATCTTCCAACACAGATTTCCTTATTCTTCTGGCATCCTATGGTACTTTTAATTTTCTCCTCCAACACTATAACTCAAACACATCCATTTTTGTATGGTCTTCCTTATTCATTGTCCAACTTTAACATGCATATGAGACTATTGGAAATACCATGACTTGAGTCAGGTGAACCTTCGTCCTCAAACTGATCTCTGATATTGAATGTTTTCAAAAGGTCTTGTGCACCAGATTTGTCTAATGCACTACATCATTTGATTTCTTGGCTGCTGCTTTAAGGAAATTTGATTGTAGATCCAAGAAGAATTAAATTTTTTGACAGTTTCAATCTTCTCTCCATTTATCATGATTTTATTTATTGGTCCAATAATGATAATGGTTAAAACGATGGAAACATGACCTTCAGATCTCTATAGACCTAACTGGGGTATGTGTCGAAAAACAATAACTTCACATTTTGATAATTTTTTAAAATAATGATTTTTATGACTTTGTAGCATTACCTTTTTGGGAAACCCTTATAAATGCCTCAAAGGCACAAGTTGAGAACTTTTATAATATTTCTTAATAATATACATATTTCACTAATTTTTATCTCATTCTCTTGCTATATTGGAAGATGAGATTTGCTTACATTATTTTTTACTCACAAAACTTAAAACTATATATTTTGTTCACAATGATATTTTTCTTCAAATTATACTAGCACTTGGGTTATTGGGGATAAGCATACGAAGGTTTTTGATCTATGATATGGTGATTTGGCTAACAAATGCAAGGTATGACTTTATAGCACTTCTCTAAAATGGAATCTTGGCAGTTACTCTAACCTTGCCTGCAAAATTAAGCTATTGATTGAGAAAAAGAGCATATATCCCTCTGCAGAACACTGTCTAAGAATTCTCTCAGCTTCTAGTCAGAGAGTGAAGTAGACATGTCTTGTCTGTAGTGTCAACTAAGTAGTATCAGTAAGCTTTGTGACAGACTTCAAATCATAGTCTTGGCCATGCTAGTTTCTCATGTGGCCCTCTTTCTTACTTCTGGAGACCATCAGTCATCTGTGGCATGACTTTGCTGCTTATAGACACGTCTGCTCTATCATCACATGACAACACCTCCTATATGTTGTTGCGGACCGTGTAAGACTGGTCAGAGGTTCAAGGCCCCATAGGCCTGAGTGTAACAAATGAAGCCACTTGGCAGTTAATAGCAAATTGTTTTTCATCAAATTATTTAGTCATATTTATTTAATTCCAAACATG
>NW_006408992.1:345290-363039 GCF_000296735.1 Chrysochloris asiatica | reverse complement strand
TCTTTTAAAAAACACTAGATTTAGAACCCATTCTAATCTGGTATGACCTCATAAACATAAAATGTAAATCGCCTATCTCCAAAAAGAGACAAATTTATAGATACAGGGATTAGAACTTCAAGATAAGTTTTTAGGGAACACAATTCAAACCATAGAAGTTCTACATTAATGGGCTCATTTTTGTGAAACCCTATCCTAGAAAGCAAATGTTTCATTAGAACTGGGAATGTGAAACAATATTTAGCCAAATTCACATCTATGAAAAAGTAGACAAATGTACCACCATTCATCTTCTTCGGGAGAGTGAGCATAGTTGGTACATTCCATAGAGGCATTTTGTATTAGTAAGAGTCAGCAAGGTTTGGAAAGGAGAGCCTGGAATCAAGATGATGAGATATTCATATATCCAGGCATCAAGCATTTGTCAGCAGCTTACTGTTTATCCAATCTATGCTCCATGGACACTTTCCCCACAGATGTTATGAAGAAAATGGAGGCTGTAGCCAAGTTTGGGAGAGAGATCGTTGGACTTATTGATTGCCAGTGTGTATCTACTGTGAATTTCCAAGAGGAGGTTGTAGTGATAAGTAATCCCCAAGGAAGCACTTTTAGTAAGTGTTAGCATAAATCATTTAGGCCACAGAGATGCTTATGAGCTCAATTCAGCCAGTTTATTTTGGTAGGTACTGCCCTAAATTGCAAACATGGATTGGCAGTCAAATGTGGCAAGCCACTCATAGAGAAGGATACTTAATTTCCGGTCAGATTTTAAAGAAATAACACAATCCATTGAAAACAAAGCAAAGTATTCAACAAGGCAGCAACAATGAGGTTCTTAGTGTTAGATTACCTTAGCACTGGACTGATTTATTCTAAATCTTCCAAATTATAGACATTACTACTCAAGAATGAGCCATATTCTTTTATTACTAGTAGAATTTTTTTGAGGGGAGAATATGTATTGAGAGGGTGTTCTCACACGATAGGGTCATCAAATTACAGAAAGAGAAGGAAAAGCTGGAAAGGGGGGAAAAAGAAAGAACAAACAACCAAGATTTGCAAAACATAAATAAACATACCAATTTGCTTATATTTTACATATATCATGTATTACATAAAAAAGTAAAATCTTTTCTTTATCATCTATTGTGTGATCTTAAGATGTGTATGTTGCTGTTTAGTGCCATCGAGTCAGTTCTGACTCATAGCAAGCCTGTAATGGGGCTTCCAAGGAACCACCAACCTTGTGGCTAGCAGTACAGTGCTAATGATTAAGAGCATTTACTAGTTTGAAGGTAAATTGAAAAATGAGTATAGAAAGTTAAAATATGAGTAGACTACTTCAATAATTTTAGAGCTTTTGAAAGATGAACCCAATAGAAAATCAGAATGTCCTTTCCAATATATGAAAATCGCTTTATTTAGAGGAATATATCAAGGTCAATTTTTGATCAGCCCTTTGAAGAAGTGAAGTCCTACTAAATCATAACATGTACCTCACATTTCTTAATTAACACATTTATAATTAGTCACATTTCTTTGTTATGTAGCAGATGGAAGATAAAGTGCTGAACATTATATTAATATTTTATTGTACATTGTGAGGGCTAGAAGGCAAGACCTTCCACAGCTGGGGATTGCTAAAAGGCAAGAGGACTAGGATATTGGGGGCTGAGACTGGGGCACTATAGATCTTGGGAGAGTGCCTGTGTAGATGACTTAGTTTGAACTGATTCAGAACTTTTGTCTTAACAAAATTAGAAAGAATATTTAGCATATTTATAGTTTCTAAAGATAACCATAGGATCACTTGAAAAGAGCTGAATATAAGATCTGAACCTACATAGTTTTTGATGCAACAAACTACCCAAATTAGCTATACAAATCAAGTTAAGGAAAGCCTGGGATAGCATATTAAACTTTAACTTCTTTTGATTTTCTCACTATGAATTTTAGGTTTTCATTTGACCTCCAGTATACGCCTTTGTCCCCTGATCTGTATTCTCTCTCTCGTGTTGCTTGTACCCGAACTCATAGGCCTACTTTGAAGAACTCTGTGTAGCAAATCAGAGATTCAAACTTGGCAGAATTTTGAAAGATGCAGTGACCCAAATTCAAGAAAGTTTGTTCTACTTTAGCTGTTGTTGTTATTTGTTTAATTCTGTAGAGATACACATACATGCTGAAGTTGTAGTGGTGTTTCACATTCTCTGAGAAGGAGTTTCTGTGTTCTGTGATGGTAGTCAAACTGGGGAAACCAACTCTGTACTCTTGTTGTTATTGTTGTTCTTAGGTGGCACTGAGTCAGTGCCAACTCATAGCTACCCTATGCACAACAGAATGAAACACTGCCCAGTCCTGTGCCAACCTCACAATCATTGCTGCATTTGAAAACATTGCTCCTATAACTGTGCCAATACATCTCATTGGTGGTCTTCCTCTTTTTCTCTGATCCTCCACTTTACCAAACATGATATCCATCTCCAGTGACTGGTCCCTCCTCATAATATGTTTGAAGTATGAGAAGCAAAGTCTGGCTATCTTGGCTTCCAAGGAGCATTCTGGCTGTACTTCTTCCAATATAGATTGGTTTGTTCTTTTGGTAGTCTGTGTAATTTTAATATTTTCCTCCAAACCATAACTCAAATGCATTAATTCATCTATGTTGTTGTTGTTGTTGTGAAGTGTCATTGAGTCGGTTCTGACCCATAGCGACCCTGTATAGGGTTTCCCAGGAGTAGCTGGTGAGCTTGAACTACCGGCCTTGCAGTTCAAATGGCTTTGCAGTCTGGCACATTAACCCACAGCGCCACACGAAGACTCCGTCTATAGTCTTCCTTATTCACTGCCCAACTTTGACATGCATATGAGATTACTGAAAATACCATGGCTTGGATCAGGCATAGTTTAGGCCTCAAAATGACATCTTTGTTCTTCGATATTTTAAAGAGGTTTTGTGTCACAGGTTTGCTTTATGCAACATTTTGACTTCTTGACTGCTGCTTCCATGAATGTTGATGGTTGATCCAAGCAAAATGAAATCATTGACAACTTCAATCTTTTCTCCATTTATGTAGATGTTATTTATTAGTTCAGTGGTGAAGATTTTTATTCTCTTTACATTGAGGTGCACCCCATACTGACAGCTATGATCTGTGATCATCATCAGTAAGTATTTTAAGTCCTATTCACTTTCAGCGAGCAAGGTTGCTGCATATTGCAGGTTGTTAATGAATCTTCCTCCAATTGGTGCCATGTTCTTCATATAATCCAGCTTCTCAGATTATCTGCCCAGTTTATAGATTAAATAAGTATGGTGAAAGAATACAACCCTGGTGCACACCTTTTCTAGTTTCAAAACATTTGGTGCTCCCTTATTTTGTTCTAGTAACTGCCTCTTGGTCTATGTACACGTACGTCATGAGCACAGTTAAGTGTTCTGGAATTTTCATGTTCTTCCTTTTTGGTTTTCTAACTCCAGATTTTTGCACATTTCCATATAATATTTGACTTTGTCTTCTCAACCTACCCTTTGAAAATTTCTATTCAATTCTTTTGCCATTTAATTTCTTCCATTTGCTTTAGCATCTCTATGCTAGAGAGCAAGTTTCAGAGTCTCTTCTAACAAATACTTTGGTCTTTTCTTTCTTTCTTATCTTTTTAACGTACTTTTGCTTTTCTGCCTGTATGATGTTCTTGATGTCATCCCACAACTCATCTGGTCTTTGGTTGTTAGTTCTTAAAGCATCAGATCTGTTTTTCAGATGATTTTAAAACCTGGGGGTGGGGGTGGGGTATGTTTACAGTCATATCTTGGCTTTCATGGCCTTGCTTTAATTTTCTTCAGCTTCATCCTGGACTTGCATTTGAGCAAGTGATGGCCTGTTCCACTATCTGCCCCTGGCCTTGTTTTGGCTGTTGATAGGAGCTTTTCCACCATCTCTTTCCACAGATTAGTCAGTTTGATTTCTGTGTATTCCATCTGGTGAAATCTCAGTGTATAGTCATCTTTAATGTTGTTTTATAAAAGGCATTTGCAATGAAGAAATCATTGGTCTTGAAAAATTCTATCATACAATCTTCAGTTTCATTTCTATCCCAAGGTCACATTTTCCAACTATTGATCCTTCCTTGTTGTTTCCAACCTTTGCATTCCAATCACCAGTAATTATCCATATATCTTGATTGCATGTTGGATCAATTTCAGACTGAAGAAGTTGGTAGAAATCTTCAAATTCCTTATCACTGGTTTTAGTGGTGGTTGGTGTTTAAATCTGAATAATAGTGGTATTAACTGGTCTTCCTGGAAGATGTATGGCTATTATCCTATCACAGGCAGTGTTGTACTTCAAGACAAATCTTGATATGTTATTTTTGGTGATGAATGGGACTCCATTCTTTTTCAATTTGTTGTTCCTGGCATAGTAAACCATGTGATTGTCGGATACAAAATGGCCAGTAGCAGTCTATTTCAGTTAATTAATGCCAAGGATATAGATGTTTAAGTACTCCATTTCTTTTTGACAATTTCCAATTTTCTTAAATCCATACTTCGTACATTCCCTGTTCAAATTATGAATGGATGTTTACAGTTGTTTTTCTTCATTTTGAGTTGTGCCCCATCAACAAATAAAGGTCCTGAAGGCTTTTCTCCATTGTCATCATCATGGTCAACTCTATTTTGAGGTGGCTGCTCTTCCCCAGTCATATTTTGCGTGCCTTCCAACCTGAGAAGCTCGTCTTTTGACAGTATTCTAGTGTTCTTAGTCATGTTTCAATAGTCAATGTTCTGGTGCTATCTGGCATTGTTCCCCTGCTAATCATTAGGTTTTCAGTGACTAAATATATTCAGTAGTAGTCCATCTCTCCTTCTTCCTAGTATGTTTTTGTCTGGAAGCTCAGCTGACATCTTTCCAACCATGGTCATCCTGCTGGTATTTAAAACAACCATGGCCTATCTTTCAGAATTACAGTAATATACAAGCCACCACAGTGTGACAAAGTGACAGACGAGTGGTGTTCTTCTGTATTACTGGGAGGGAATTCACAACTTGCCACCTTGTGGGGAAAATGTTCCTTCTTGACTGAGTTTTATCCTTGCTTTAAACTTATTTCCTTTCATTATTCTCTGTTACCCATACCTCTTTACTCTCCAACCACACACATATGGAAAGCTAGAGATGTACAAATGTTTTGTGGTTGTTTTTGCTATTTTTGTTAGGTTCCAGTCAGTTGTTTCCAACTCATAGTGGCCTCTTTGCACAACAGAAAGCAAGACTGCTTGGTACTGTGCTGGGCTCACAATTGTTGTTATGTTTGAGTCCGTTGTTACTACTACTGTGTCAATCCATTTTACTGAGGGTCTTCCTGTTTTTCTTTGATCCTCCACTTTACCAAGTATGATATCCTTTTCTTGGTATTTCCTGACAGTATGTTCAAAGCCTGAGAGATACCATGTAGCCATCTTCTAACATGGCTATGAATCTAAAGACTGGTTGTTAAACCCCACTCATTGACACAGTGAAAGAAGGGTCTGCTGATGTGCCGTCATTAAAATTAGAGCCAAGATTACTCTATGGAGCAGTTTTACAATGTAATATATGACATCACTATGAGTTGCAATTGACTTGGCAATGTGTTTTTTTCTTTTTTTCTTTTTTTTCCCCCATAAAAACTTTTTCTTTGAAAGAACAGACAAGAAAGCCACAGAGTTAATTGCAGTCCTGGTGTGGCGCTGTGGGTTAATGCCCCAGACTGCAAAGCCATTTGAACTGCAAGGTCAGTAGTTCAAGCTCACCAGGTGCTCCTTGGAAACCCTAAACAGGGTCGCTATGGGTCGGAAACGAGGCGACGGCACTTAACATAAAATAAAATTAGGATGTTGTTTTCCCCTTTTTTCCCCTTTCTTCTCAAGAATATCAGTCCTAAAATCAGAAGATGGTGGAACCAGACAAAGTATCTATCCGGGCTGGTTGCAGTAAAGTAGAGTTAGAATTTGGAGGCAAAGTGGGTGGATTGAGCCAATCTGGTAGGAAGTAGGGTGGCTGGTAGAGGATAAGGAAGGGTCCCCAAGTACACACAGCTTAGTGCACAGTGTCAAAATGCAAAGAGGGCAAGGAACTCTGTGGGGGAGGGGATGTGGCAACAATGGAAGACTGGATACATTTAGGAAGATTCAAGTGGTGAAACTTGTTGACTCTATCTTCAGCAAATAATTAGTGAGCATATTTAGTTATGTTGTTGTTAAGTGCCATGGAATCAGTTCCAACTCATAGTGACCCTGAAATAGGGAAAATGTTCCTTCTTGACTGAGTTTTATCCTTGCTTTAAACTTATCTCCTTTCATTATTCTCTGTTACCCATACCTCTTTACTCTCCAACCACACACATATGGAAAGCTAGGAATGACTGGTGAGTTTGAACCACAAACCTTGTGGTGCAAACCGACCTTATAGTCTAGTTCTTTATTCCACCGCAGTGTAACACCAGGCCTCCCTCTTTAGTTAAGGGACCTATCAAATCAACTATAGGATACATGTAGATGGGTAAAAAAACACTTTTTTTATATAATGCATACTTGCATCTAACATAAATAAACAGCTGAAAAAAACTAAATTGAAAGATGTTCTACAAAATAGCTGACCTAAAATCTGCAAACTTTCAAAGTAAGTCAATTTAAGGAAAGACTAAAACCACATCTCTGACTCAAGAAAGCTAAAGAGATATGATGGCCAAGTTGTTATTGTCATTATGTGCCGTGGAGTCAGTTCCGACTCATAGCGACCCTGTACAGGGTTTCCAAGTCTGTAAATCTTTATGGGAGCAGAAAGCCTTATCTTTCTCCCACAGAACAGCTAGTAGTTTCGAACTGCTGACCTTGCGGTTCACAGCCCAATTCATAACCACGATGTTACCAGAGATTCTTTGATGGCCAAGTGTGAGGCTTAATTCTAATTTCAATCTTGCACAAAGAGCATTATTGGTAAAAGTCAGTGAAATTTGAATGGAGTCTGGGCATTAGGACATTGTCATAATATTAATTATCTGATATTAATAATGTGTTATTTTCATGTAAGATAGAATTCTTGTTTGTAAGAAATGCACACCACGGTACTCAGTGATGGTGGGATAATCAAATTAACAATTTAAAATTTTTTCAGGAAAAAAAAAAATGCCTTGTATTATACTGCCAAATTGCCTGTAAATTTGGAATTGCTCCAAAATTGTCACATAAAACTAGACAGCAAGGGAAGAAAAGATACAATGGCATTGAGTCAAGTGCATGTATCACACACATAGGCTATCTCTGGATGAAATACCCTTCCTGTTTATCCTGCGTATGTGATTTCTTCAATCAAGGGTAAAACTAGCATCAGAGTTGTTTGCATACCATGTTTAAAGGTGAAATGTACTATATGTACAATGCATCTATATTGTAGATTGGAATCAGTTTAAGGATAATATATTTAAATGAACTTATTTTCACTGCTGTTTTGATTACGCTTGGTTCTGTTTTGAATGACTGTATTCTCATGAGAGTAAAATACTATATTTTACGTGTCCTTGGAAATATTTTGGCTATGATTAAAATGCTCACTGCAAGGTTGGTGGTTCAAACTCATCAGTAGCTCCCTGGAAACCCTATCCAGGGTCGCTATGAGTTGGAACCAACTTGATGGCACTTAACAACAAATACAGGCAATAATTATTAACCCCAGTCTTGCCTTTGCCAGAGTTGAGCTTTAGGCTGAAATTAATTGTGATTAATATCTAGCTGGCATTCACAAATGATGGTAAATACAGCATCAGATCTATTGCTGTGAATGATGTCTTGCTAGATACCTATAATATGAATCTCAAAAATCACATTCCAAGGGATTCCTAACATCATTTTTTTGTTGTTGGTTTAATCCCCTTGATGGACCTGTAAAAGTTAAATATTTTTTGGAAACATTTCCTTGAATTCTGCTGTTTCTACCAAAAGAGACCAAATTGAACGATCCACTATTCAGTGTCTGTTTATGTATGAAGATTTTGAACTGAATACAGAATATTATTGATCATCCTAAAGATCAGATGGGCCATTGCAGTCATTATAGAAAGCCAATAACATGTTTACTTGGAAAAATGGTGGAATGACATGTCTCTTTCAATTTTGTGTGAAATTATTCACAGTTACCATAGGTTATGGTTTAAGACCACCATTGAAAACCAGAGAAGCTATGCGCACATTGTGATTTTAAGCAAATGCCTTTTCTTCTCATGGGAGGTGGGAGTGGGTGAGAGCTGACTTTTCTCAGCTGTAGGAATTTCATGGCAATGACTGAAAAAGTCCTTCTCATTGAATCCAATTGATGACACATTTGTGATTACTTGGGCTGTAGTTATTTAGACAGCATGGCCTCTTTCACGAAGAACAAGTAAAAATCTGGCTTCCTAGCAGCGTTTTCCAGAATTGTCTTCTGAGTCCTTTCAATACCCTATCCTGAACTCAAATATAAAAAAGACTGTACAAGCGTGGAATGTTCAGGTCATCTTTCTGTCGAGACTGGGTTATTAGTAGAAAAAGCAGTAAGGCCAACTTTTTTCTATTTTACCCAAAGATGGACATATTAAGCATTAATCATCTAGGTGTTTACAAAGTACTTTAAAGGAATAAATTAAGTAAAAATACTAAATACAACTAATATTATAAAATTAAAACAATCATTTAGATGAGTGATTTAAAATTTTTAAATGTTTATTAATTCATTAAGTACTACTTGAAATGCCAGGAAAATAAAATTCATTATTAACATGTCATAAATTAAATGGTAGACTTATTATTTTTAAAGTACCTTGCAAGTATTAACTAATTCATTCATTCTATTCTTTTTAGGTCAGTTTTTATGTAACAGAAAGTGTTACAGTAAATTTTTCAGTCTGTCTTTCTTTTCCTGAAGTAACCTATGTCTACCCTAAAATATGCTATGTATGGATATGAAAATTGGTAACCATCAAAATACAGAAAATATATATTAGCATCTTGAAATTGTTCACATCAATTTTCTGCTGTTAGATGCAGTTAAGTCTGTTTTAACTCAGAATGACCCTATGTATGACAGAATGACATCTTGTCCATCTTTTGCTATCTTCACAATTGTTGTTGTGATTAAGCCATTATTATAGCCTGTGTCAACCCATTTCTTTGCTATTGTTGTCGTTAAGTGCCGTCGAGTCGATTCCGACCCATAACAACTCTGTATAGGGTTTCCAAGGAGCAGCTGGTGAGCTTGAACCACCGACCTTGCAGTTCAAACTGACTTTGCAGTCTGATGCATTAGCCCACAGTGCCACACCAGGACTTCATTTCTTTGATGGTCTTCCTCTTTTTATGTGGTTCCTCTACTTTGCACATGTGGTGTCCTCTGGGATCTGGTACCTCTTCATAACATGCCCAAATTACCTGAAATGAAGTCTCACCATCCTCATCTCCAAGGAACATTCTACTTGAACTTCAAACTGTTCATTCTTTTGGCAGCCCGATCTATCTTCACCAGAGCCATAATTCAAATGTCTCAATTATTTTCTTTCTTACTTTTGCCCAACTTTCTCTTACCTATGAAGTAATTATAAGACCATGGCTCATGGCTTGGTTCAGGTGCACTTTAGTCCTCAAATTAACATCTTTTTTTTTTTTTTTTTTTTTTAACATGGATTTGCCCAATGGGATATGTAGTTTGATTTGTTCTTCTGTGGGTTAATGCGCCAGACTGCAAAGCTGTTTGAACTACAAGGTCGGTGGTTCAAGTTCACCAGCTGCTCCTCATAAACCCTATACAGGGTCAGTATGGGTCAGAATCAACTCAATGGCACTTAACAACAACAACATTTCCATTAAATTCTGGGGTGGTGCTGTGGGTTAATACTCTGAACTGCAAGATCAGTTTGAACTGCAAGGTCGGTGGTTCAAGCTCCCTAGCTCTTTCTCAGAAACCCTTTACAGGGTGGCTATGAGTCATAACCGACTCAATGGCACTTAAGAAGAAGAGCAATTTCCCTGGAAATTGATTGTGGATCTAAGGAAAATGGAATCCTGGACGATTCAGAATTCTCTAATATTCATTGTGCTGTTTACAGATCCAATTGTGAGAATTTTGTTTATATCGAGGTATAATTCATATTGAAGAGTATTGTCCTTGATTTTGTGAAAGATGTGTGTGTTCATACATGCATATGGACACACACCCACAGTTTTTAAAAAGGAAATTTTCTAGGCTTGCATTTTTAAAATGTGCATGTGTGTGTGCATACATGGGCAAACACCTCTTTCACAAAGCTGATGTCGAACACAAAGTCTTATAGATTTAATTTTCACTAAGCATAGTGAATGGATCTCCCTTCCCACACTATTTATAAGCTCAAGTATATTCAAGACAGAAAAAGAAAAAAAAAGAGAAACAAAGGGTCATAGGGAATTAGTGAAACGTATCAATCAATTGCAATGTGTGAACTTTTATTGACTCTTAATTCAAACCACTACCAACAAAGTAAAACCTGTAAAAACATTTTAACATTTATAAAATGGTTGTCGTTGATGTTGTTAAGCATTGTGAAGTCATTTCCAACTTTTAGCGATCCTGTATAGGGTTTCTGAGGGGTTGAATGCCAACCTTGTGATTAGCAGTCCAGTGCTGATCTAACGGAGCCACACCAGAACTCCACAAAATGATTAGAAATGTGAGAAGTTACTGGATATATGATTATTTGGGAAGGAATTATAAATTTTAAGTGATATTATATATCAAGAGACCGAGTAAGAGAGAGATTTGTAATTTTTGATGTTAAGATAGAGAAATTCTGAGCTAACTATGGATGAATGTATATGAAGTTGCTTTAAAATATTTAGGGAGGTTGAATACAAGACCAGAATGACCATCATTAAAAGAATGACTGCCTTTATAGAGATAGAAATTTTATAAAACAAAGCAGTTAAAATCCAAACATATCCTGATTATTCCCCCTTATAACAAAATACTCTTTGAAGATATGCTTGATAAAGTATCCCATCGCATGGAAACTAATGTTGTTTTTTTGTTGTTATGTGCCATTGAGTCTGTTCCAACTCATGGACTCATAGAGACCTTGATTAGGGTCTTTGAGAAATGGCTGGTGGATTTGAAATCCTGACCTTGTGGTTCGCAGTCCAGTGCTTATCCTACAGCACCAAATTAGCAAGGTCACAAACTTGAAGATCTCAAAACAGTCTAACCTTGGGGAAAAAACTTGAATCTATTGAATACTTCTGTGTTCCAATTTTATTACATACCCCCTTAGGCTGATGTTTAAACAATGATTACTAAATAATGTATCCCTTTTCCATTAGTGTGAAATTGTCTCATTCAAAATTCCAGTTCTCCTACATGTCACTGTATTTAATCTTCAGGTCCCGTTTTTAATGGGATTTAGTTCTGTTCCTTTGAAATCCTTAAAATTTGGTCTATTGTCCTCTTAGAGTTAAAACACACTCACTCTCTCCCCAAATGGCTAATCCTTAGCTGGTGGTGGTTGTGTCTGAATAGGGTGTCTGTGGCTGTAAATCTTTACATCTTTCTCCCATGGAAGGGCTGGTAGTTTTGAATTGCTGATTTTGAGGTTAGCAGTCTGATTCCTAACCACTATGCTACCAGAGCTCCTCAATCCTTGTATAAACAAGCTAATTAGAAATGGTAGCTATAAGGGAGGCTTGTCAGTTGGCTTTTACCGTCAATTACAGGTCTTTTATCTGTTTTCTGGCCAATTTCAGTAATTATAAACCAGTTGTAATGGAGGAAAGCCAGAGTGTGGAGACCTCCTGCATGTCAGAGTAGAACTCTGCTCTCAGGGGGTTCAATGGCTGATTTTCTTGGAAGTAGACTGTCTTTCTTTGGAAGTACCTCTGGCTGTACTTTTAATCACAGACCTTTTTAGTTAGCAGCTTGTGACTTCCCTGCAATAGTAACTCTTCAATCTTCTACCTAATGAGTTGTATGGTATCTTGGGGCTGAGTATGGACATTTAATACACCTTTTACAAGCCTCATGCCAAAATATTTACAACACTAGCTGCATACAGCGTGCCTAACTCCTTCAATTCCTGTTTCCTTTCAGATTTTCCATACTGAAATGAATTGTTTTCTGGTTAGCTTTTCCCTCTGCATATGGAGGTATGAGTTTTTTTTTTTTAAAGTGTTAGCCTCCTAAGTCAGACATCATTGAAAACTTTCCAGTTTCTAAATATCTGTTCACATATCTGCTGGTTGTGTGTGTGTATGTTTTAAAGTTTTATTGTGAATTGAGTGATAGTTTACATCAGTTTTGCACTCATCCCATCATATTGTTTCATTGCAATGATTACACATCCCTCCATACATCATCATTTAACAGTACTTGCTTCAATTCCCACTGGTTGTTTTGTTTCATTTTGTTTTGATGTTCACAAAAACACTCAGGAATATACGATCATTTAAACAACCCAAGGGCACATTCTGAAAGCCTGCCTCCTGGCTGCCAGCACACAGCCATTCTCTTTCCCTGAGTCTACAGTTTTCAGCTGCTCTCTCTCTCCACGTCATCATCTCTGTTTCAATATCTGGTGATGCTGCTTCTCTGGATAGGGTCCCAAAGTCCATTCATTCTGTTCTACCTTGATGGACCTAGGGTCCTTTGTGTTTGTGTTTTATCCTTGAAAGCTGATGAATATTCTTCCTTCCTTCCATTCATTCTTTCTTTCTTTTTTATGCTGTTGAGTCTCATTCAAGTTGTTGGAGATCATTTTCAAAAAAAAATTAAATCATGACTCTCATGCTAAAGACTTTAATGAGAAAACGAATGCAACCTTGCATAAGAAAACTAACGCAACCTTACAACCTGTTCTAAGAAGACTCCAAAGCACCTATATGCTTATAATAAAGAATACTGAAATGAATGCACAAATATTAGTTTTTTTCCATAGTGGGAAGTGAAATCAATTTAACCTCTACCAAACAAGACTCAATTTGCATGTGCATACATAAGAATTATTTTGCCTTGCTATTGTTGTTGGTATTTTCAGTAACCTCATATGCCTGCAAAGCTGGATGGTGAATAAGGAAGACCATAGAAGAATTGATGCTTTTGAGTTATGGTGTTGGAGGAGAATACTGAAACTGCCATGGGTTACCAAAAGAACCAGTAGATCCATTTTGGACAAAATGCAGCCAGAGTGCTCCGTGGAGGCCAAGATGGCCAAACTTAGTCTCTCATACTTCGGACATATTGTCAGGAGGGACCAGTCGCTGGAAAAGGATATCATGTTTGGTAAGGTGGATGGTCAGCGAAAAAGAGGAAGACCCCCATCTAGATGGATTAGCTAAGTGGCAGCATCGATGGATTCAAGTGTGGCAATAGTAGTGAGGTTGGCCCAGGATCAGGCAGAGTTTCCATTCTGCTGTGCATAAGGTCGCTATGAGTCGGTGCCAACTCAATGGCACCTAACAACAACAAATTGTTAAGTACTATCCAGTCAGTTCAAAGTCAGTGATCCTGTATAGTATTTCCAAGGAGTGATTAGTGGGTTTGAACTGCCAACTTTTCGGCTAGCAATCCAGTGCTTAGTGTACAGCACCACACTAGTACTTTCAGAGTTGTTAAATACCTCTGATATGATCAAAATCAGGTTTCAGAGATGAGTGTGCTAAGACAATGTATAAGTATCCTTTGAAGAACATTTTTTGTCCTTGCAGTAAAAGCAGTGATAAAGGTATTGGGTTTACCACCTAAATTTAACTGAGATTACCCTGTTTCATCTTTTTATTCAGGAAGACTCTATTAGGTCAAGTAAAGAATACTGCTGATTTGCTTCAGTAGAGCAGTTCCAACTCATAGGGACCCTATAAAGAGTTTCTGAGCTGTAAATCTTTATGCGGACAGAAAACCTTGTCTTTCTCTTGCTGGTAGATTTAAACTTCTGATGTTGCAGTTAGCAGTCCAACACTCTGCTATCAGGGATCCATGAAGTAGAATGTAGACATTGTTTTTTCTCAATTCAGAATAATTTGCATTTCAAATGGGAGAAGTTGTTTATGTTTTGACAAAGGGTGCTGGCTCTTTCATATTGCTGTTGTGTTTTCTTATTTTTTTTCTCTCTCTAAGAATTTTAATGATTCATAGGGAATATCAGAAGTTCCATAAGGAAAAAAACCCCGAAAAACTGTTAAGGCAGAAGTATCCAATCCTGGTGTGGCATCCTGGATTAATGTGCTGGACTGCAAAGTCAGTATGAACTGCAAGGATGGCGGTTCAAGCTCACGAGCCACTCTTTGTAAACCCTATACATGGTTGTTATGGGTTGGAACCGACTCGACTGCACTTAACAACAACAATGCCAGGTTCTCTTAGAAGCATTTTGTCTATGCTATTTCATCAACATTTAAGCAATATTTGAAAAGCTTAACAAATATAATTGGAGGAATTAAGCCACCCAAGTTCTGTCACAACCAGAGAATAGTGCCCCCTAACAGCATCTTTGGAGACCTGGTGTGGCATTGTGGGTTAATGTGCCAGACTGCAAAGTCGTTTGAACTGCAAGGTTGGCAGTTCAAGCTCACCAGCTACTCCTTGGAAACCCTATCCAGGGTCGCTATGGGTTGGAATCCACTCGACGACACTTAACAACAACAACAGCATCTTTGGACTCCTGGTGTGGCACTGTAGGATCAGTGTTGGACTGCAAACCACAAGGTCGCCAGTTCAAACCCACGAGCTGCTCCTTGGGACCCCTTTACAGGGTAGCTGTGAGTCAGAAATGGCTTGATGGCACTTTAACAACGATAACAACAACAGCATCATTTGTGTTGGATCAATTGATCAAATGTATCAGTGTACCAGATCAAGTGTCTCAATCAATCCTTATACTGGCGTAGCTGATGTGGCCGAATTTGAATCCCTTTTTGCTCTGGAAGTCCCATCTAAATAGCTTGCTTCCCCAGTGACTTGTTTCTATAACCCAGCCAGGCCTGCTTGCTTCAGTTCCTTTCTGATGTTATTCATCTTAACTGCTCAGCAATGATTCTTCAGTGTATAAACTTTTTCTATTTCAAACATCGTCAGCTGCACAAATATATTTCTATCGCTGGTTCTATTTCTGTTTCGGATTGCCAGTGCATAAAATCAGGGCAAAGCACTGCTTTCAAGATAAGTGAATATGGACTCTGGTATGTTAATTCTTTCTACATCCACCTTAGTTTTCTCTAGGTAAGACTGCAGCAGGAAATGTGCAGCCCTGCATAGTTATAGGTATAAAACATAAAATCAGCAACCACAAAACATAAGACTTGTGTTGAGAGATACCTCCAAAACTCCTTCCATTCCTTCACACCCCTTTCTTCTCTGAAACTGTTCCTGTCTCAGGAAGCACTGCATCTCCTAATGCAGACCTGGAAAACAACGTTGTCATCTTGTAACAAAAAAATGTAGTTAAAACAAATTTCCCTGATTACTCCAGAATTTCTACAAAATGAGGGCTGAATTTTGGCAATTTGTTTGAAATGATGCAGGGAGAATACGTGAAACTGTGTTCATGGGAACATTACATAAAATTGAAAAAAAAACAGCAATTGCCTATATCAAAGAATAAGGATTCAGCAGTGGAATTGGGGGTTGGTACGTGTGTTCCTTGCTGTTCCCATCCTAGCTATCCCTTGACCAAACAACTAACTCTTCTAGGGTCTTTAAGGAACTTCTGTCAAACACACATACACGAAAGCCAAATACACACACACACACACACACACACACACACACAAACACACATAAAGGAATCGATCCCAACTCATGGCAACCTCATGCATGTCAGAACACACATAAAGGAATCGATCCCAACTCATGGCAACCTCATGCATGTCAGAGCAGAATTATGCTCTGTAGAATTTTAAATAACTGAATTTCTTTTTTAGTTTTTTTTATTTAAATGTTTTATTTTGGAAGTTTGGAAGTTTATTTTGGAAGTTTGCCAGCCCTTTTTTCTGAGAAACTATTTGATTTGTTTGAACCTTTCAGTAAGCAGTCAAGCACATTAACCATTTATACCACCCAGGGATTGTATAGAGGCAGGTAAGCAAAGAGTCATCAGTGAGTCTTAGAGGAGTCATGAGAAAAGAGAAGATGGTCTTATTTAGCAATATGCAAGAGAAGGGTGGTCTTTGATTGAGGTTTTTCATTTCTGGAAACACCAAAGGACTGGAGGATTTCTTGCCCTATGCTATGTTCCTGCTTCTGGGAACACAGGACTCAGAATACCTTCAACTTTGTCAGCCTTGGCATATGATTTATATTAATGTTGTTTCTAAATCATGACATTTAGCATATCCCTAAAATGTTAAAGCATATGCCAAATGTTACTTAGCTTTTCATCATAATGAACCATACAGACATTTCCTTTAAATGGCCCCCTGGTGACCTCATCACTGTAATGATGGATTTAAGCAGTAAAAATAAATCTCTTTGTAGCAGATTGAACTCCTATAAACTTCTCAAATACTCAGTAAATCCATGAATTCCCAGGAAGGTAACCCGGTTCAGTCAATCAAGCCAGATAAACATAGGGTAAGGTGTAATATTGTGGGATTAGGAGGAGTTCAATGAAAACATAATCTCTACTGTGACCTACTACCTGAAATCATGATGTGTGTGTTTGTGTGTGTGTGTGTATTGTTTTCATTATTAGATAGGCAGTATAGTTGCTACCCTTAGTGTTTAGTAATTGCTGTTGTTGTTAAATGCTGTCAAGTTGATTCTGACCCATAATGATCCTGTATAGGGTTTCCAAGGAGCAGCTGGTAAGCTTGAACCACTGACCTTGCAGTTCAAAGGTCTTTGCAGTCTGATGCATTAGCCCACAGCGCCATACTAGGACTCCAGTAATAATTGTGTTGTTGTTGTTGTTATGTGCCGTGGAGTCGGTTCTGACTCATAGCAACCCTGTACAGGGTTTCTGAGGCCATAAATCTTTATGGGAGCAGAAAGCCTCATCTTTCTTCCATGGAACAGCTGGTAGTTTTGAACTGCTGACCTTGCGGTTTGCAGCCTGATTCATAACCACTACGCTACCAGAGCTCCTTAGCAATTACTGTAGCAAACTTGAAATAAGATTTTTTTTTCGGTCACTTAGACAATCATTTTTATTGGAAGTAATGATTGCACAGTGACATTAAGCAAATGTATTAGTATTGGAAATTATTTTTTGAATCATTATACAATAACATTATTTAAAGGAGGATGTGTTAACAATTTTTTATAGTATATATCTTGAAAAAAATTTTTCAGGCCTTCAAAAAGGTCAGTTTTTACAAAAGTGATGTCATTGATCAAATATGCTTCCATCATTAATAGGGAATTAAACAACATTTTAAGATAATACCAAAAAACATATATATGTACTATTAAAAGGCCCTTTGAGTCAGACTTTAATGTGTTAACCTTCCCAAAAGGTATTCGTTCAGGTATTTTAAAGTAATGGTGACCAGATAGTGATAATAATGAAGTTATGTCAGTATATATACTGTTGTTGCTATTAGGTACAACTAAGCAAGCTGGTTTGTTGGTTGTACCTAATGAAAAATGAAAACAAGTCCACAAGAGCCAAAATATGACCTTGAATATATCCCACGCAAATTTAGAGATTATCTGAAGAACAGATTTAGACACTGAAAACCGAAGACCAGTAGAGTTGTGGGATGACATCAAGAACATCA
>NW_006408992.1:340714-344088 GCF_000296735.1 Chrysochloris asiatica | reverse complement strand
AAAAAAAATCCTCACCACTGGACCCATAAACAACATTCTTATCAATGGGGAAAAGATTGAAGTTGTCAAATACTTCATTTTTCTTGGATCAACCATCAACACTCATGATGGAAGCAGCAGCCAAGAATTCAAACAACATATTGCTTTAGGCAAATCAGCTGCACAAGACCTTTTTAAATGTTGAAGAGCAAAGATGTAATTTTAAGGACTGAGGTACGCCTGACCCAAGGCATAGTATTTTCAATAACCTCATATGTATGTGAAAATTGCACAGTGAATAAGGAAAATTATAGAATTGATGCATTTGAGTTATGGTGTTGGAGGAGAATATTGATAGTGCCATAAGCTGCCAAAAGCACAAACAGATCTGTGTTGGAAGAAGTGCACGTCAGAGTGCTCCTTGGAGGCCAGAATGGCCAGACATTGCCTCTCATACTTCGGACATATTGTCAGGAGGGACTAGTCCCTGGAGAGGGATATCATGTTTGATAAGGTGGAGGGT
Source organism: Chrysochloris asiatica (assembly GCF_000296735.1). Taxonomy (NCBI): domain Eukaryota; kingdom Metazoa; phylum Chordata; class Mammalia; order Afrosoricida; family Chrysochloridae; genus Chrysochloris; species Chrysochloris asiatica. The sequence goes on along the minus strand of NW_006408992.1, from coordinate 343,586 downwards.
CAGAGAAAAACGCCCTAGCAGGTTGGCAAAGTGGAGCATCAATGGGCCCAAGCGTGGCAACAATTGTGAGGTTGGCCCAGGACCGGGTAGTGTTTCATTCTGTTGTGAATTGGTACAGACCCAATGGCACCTGACAACAACAACAACAACAAACTAGTTGACTATGACACATGACAATCTTATGTCCAAGGAACTGAATGAAACTTTGTCCAGTCCTATGCCATCCTCACAGTAATTCCTGTGTTGAGTCCATTGTTGCAGCTGTGTTAATCCATTTCATTGCGGGTCCTCTTCTTTTTCACTGACACTTTAGTTTACCAAGCTGATGTCCTTCCCCAGAGATTGGACCCTCTTGATAACATGTACAAAGTACATGAGATTAAGTCTTGCCATCCTTGCGTCTACGTACCATTCTGCTCTGCTTCTTCCAACAAAGATATATTTATTCTCCTGAGATTCCTTTACACATTCAGTACTCTTCCTCAACACCATAATTGAGAGGTGTCAATTCTTCTTCGGTCTTCTGCATTCATTGTCCAACTTTCTCATACATATGAGGCATGCCTATGTGGTATATATACTAGTTTCTTCCAATTTTTTTATGTTTGTTTTTAATCATTGTCTTGGTTGTCTAGTACTGTTATAACAGAAATACCACACACAAATGGATGGCTTTTAGATCATGTATTAGGAGGCTTAAAGTCCAAATAGAGGGAACTGGCTCTAGGCAAAAGTTCTCTCTCCGTGGTGTCTCTAGGGGAAGGTTCTTGTTTTTTTAAGAAAACTTTTATTGTGTATTGTTTGAGTAAAGGCTTAAATGACAGATGACCATTTTTACATTCAGAAAATCACTGTAATGATGAAAATACCTCCAATGCACCCTTAGCCAACAGTATTTACCTCTATTACATTTATTTTTGGGGGCTGTATACATAACACATTGTAAGTATATACTCATTTAAATGTCCAAAGGGTATCTTTTGCAAGCCAGCCTTTTGCCTACAGGTGTGCTACTTTTCCCAGTTCATGGACTTAAAATCTACTGCTGTTGTGTCTTTCTATGACATTACCTCGACCATCCCCTCTGTTGTTGTCACTTTTCCAGTCAGGATCCCTCACTCCCTAATGTGTTCCCCTCTTGATGGTCCTAGGGTCCCCCATTCCTGAAATGACAGATTAGCTGCTTCCTTTTTTAATTGCACCTCTTCTCTGTTTCTCTAGACCACTGGGTAGGGCTTGACATAAGAGTTTGCATTGACTGCAATGCATTAGCCCAGATGTTAGTCATGAGCTAATGCTTGCTTCTCCCAAAGGGCTATTGATTTCTTTAAAACAATGATATTTACACAATGCTTCTTAATTTTAACATTTCACTAAAATAAATAAATCATTCTACTAAGGTTGTTCAGCCAACTTCTATTATATCATCCTGAAGGATTTTTCTTAATCTCACCAGCTAAAAAATAAAATAAAAAGGAGTCCTAAGAGTGAGACCCAGATTTTGGTTGAGAAAAATTATTCACAGATGAGTAAATATTCAAACATTTATTTTAAAAATTATTCACTAATTGTATCCACTTCTAGTCTCACAGCTATTTTATAATCCCAGAAGGTTCATAAAGATGCTGGGTAACATGTATGCATTAGTATACATCAGTACCTGATTAATTTTCAGCATCAGAAGAAGTCTGGTTTATAATTTCCCCTTTGGTCAATGATGTGAATTTAATTGTATCCACTTTAAAATTAAAAAAAAAAAAAAAAGTGTGCTCAAATCCTATTCTCTTTTACTTAAGAACATGACCATATTTGGAAAGAGGGTCTGTCCAGCTGTAATCGAGTTAAGACAATGTTACATTGGATTGTTGTTGTTGATAGGTGCCATTGAGTCATCAACTGCAAAAACCAAGTGGAAGCCATGTCTGACTTCCTCTGGCTTCACAAGGGGGAACGAGAATCATACTCAAAATCAACTCAAGACTGATTTCCTATGAAGGTGGGGGTCAGACAGGCTTCTAGCCTACAATCTTCTTTACCGTATTCTGACACCAACCATTCCTCCCATAGTACTCTCTGCTTCACATATGTGTTCAATAATCCATTGCAATGACCACACAGAACGCATAATGATTTGACCAGGGTAGAATTCAGGATCAAAACCAACTCCAGATGTAGCTGTTCTCTAGCCAGGAACCCATCTTGTCTGCCACACTGCAGGCACACCTCACTCTTTTTTTAGCCTCTCAGTCATGAGGTCCCTTGGCTTCTGCCCTGCTCTGGTAAGTGATATAAAGCTCTTTAGGCCAGGCTGTGAATGCCCAAAGTGCACATTCTGCAAGCCAGTCTCCTGCCTGTAGATTCTCAGCGCTGCTGAGACCATAGGCCTAGAGCTGTAAGCTGTTCTTTCTCTCCATGCTGCCACCTCTGCTGTCCTCTCTGCCTTTATCTCTGCCATTGTCTCATGCTCCATTCATACTCGTTCTTTGTGATGGTCCTGGGATCTTCTGTCTCTGCTTCTGAGATGCCTCCTTTTAAGTCTGGCTGGAGGGCGAAACAAGCCAATCTCAGCTTTAGAGTCCTAGTGTGGCACTGTGGGTAAACACTAGATTTCAAGGCCGATTGGAATCACAAGGTTGATGGTTCACACTCTTCTGCCACTCCTTGGAAATCCTGTACAGGGTTGGTATGAATCAGAACTGACTTGATAGCTCTTAACAACAAACAACATACCTTTTTTGCATGGTCCCACCCAATCGCTTGGAGGGAACTAAGAAGACATTGGATAGAAAAACCATATCAAGTAAATTTAAGGCACCACAGCAACCCCATGCATAAGACAAAGTAATATTACCAGGTTTGTGCCATCTTTACA
>NW_006408992.1:337872-339569 GCF_000296735.1 Chrysochloris asiatica | reverse complement strand
CAAATTTCTTGGCATAGATGAGTGAGCGCCTCTAGTGTTGCATCAGTTTGTTGAAATATTTCGATTTGTATTCCATCAATTTCTGTAGCCTTGTTTCTTTACTAATGCCTTCAGTGGAGCTTGGATTTCTTCTCTTGTTGCCATTGGTTCTTGATCGTATAGGACCTCTTGATCATTGACCAATTCATTTTGGTACAGAGATGCTGTGTATTTCTTCCATTTTCTTTTGATGCATTCTGTATCATTCAGTACTTTGCCCATACAATCATTCGATATTGACAGTCGAGGCTTGAATTTTTCTTCAGTTCTCTCAGCTTGAGAAATGATGAACCTCTTTTTATCTTTTGATTTTCTAATTTCAGATTTTTGCACCTTTCATTATGATACTTGGCTTTGTTTTCTCAAGAAATTTCTATTCAGCTTTTTACTCATTTTTTCCCACTTTAGCTTCTCTATATAAGTTTCAGAGTCTCTTATGACATCTATTTTGGTCTTTTCTTTCTTTTCTGTCTTTTTAATGAACTTTTGCTTTCTTCTTGTATGATATTCTTTATGTCTCTTCTAGTCTTCAGTCATAAGTGTCTAATGCATCAAAACTGTCCTTGAGATAGTCTATAAATTCAGGAGGGATATATTCATGCACATTCATACTTAGGCTTTCATGGATTTGTTTTTGTAATTTTCTCCAGCTTTATCCTGAATTTGATCATAAGCAGTTGATGGTCTGTTCATTAGTGACCCCTAGCCTTGTTTTGTCTGATGACATTGAGTTGCTCCATCCTATTTTCCCAGAGATGTAGTCAATTTGATACCTGTGTATCCTGTCTGGTGAGGTCCATGTATACGATTGCCATGTATGTTGTTGAAAAAAGGCATTTTCAGTGAATGAATTTTTGGTCTTGCAAAATTCTATGACGTGAAATCCAGCTTCATTTCTATCACCAAGGCCACATATTCCAACTATTGATCCCACATCTTTGTTTCCAATCTTCGCATTCCAATTACCAGCAATTATCAATACGTTTTAATTGCATGTTTGATCAATCTCAAACTAAAGAAATTGGTAAAATTATTCATCATCATTGGCTTTAGTGGTTGGTGCATAAATTTGAATATAGTGGTATTACCTGGTCTTTCTTGTAGGTATATTGATATTATCCTATCACAGACAGTACTGTGTTTTAGGATAGATCTGGAAATGGTCTTTTTGACATTAATGAATGTGACACAATTGGTCTTTGTTATTCTTGGTATAGGAAATCATATGATTATCTGATTCAAAATGGCCACTCCTGTTCATTTCAGCTCATTAATGCCTAAGGTATCAATGTTATTATAGTCCATTTAATTTTGACAACTTTCAATTTTCTTAGATTCATACTTTGTATATTCCACATTCTGATTCTTAATGATGTTCATGTTTTTTTCTATCCTTTTGAATTGTGCCCATTTGCAAATGAATGTCCTCAAAGATTTGCTCTATCCAAGTAAAATTGGCAATTGTAATTTGAAGAAGCAGTTTTTTCCCAGTTGCCTTCCAACTGGTAGGACTTACCTTCTGGCACTATACCCGAAAATGGTCTGTTGATGTTTATGAGATATTATGATATTATGAGATTTTCAGCAGTGGTTATGAATTGGGCTGTGAACCTTATGGTCAGCAGTTTGAAACTACCAGCCGTTCCGCAGGAGAAAGA
>NW_006408992.1:334323-335502 GCF_000296735.1 Chrysochloris asiatica | reverse complement strand
TTTTGGTACAGTGACTCTGTGTATTCCTTCCATCTTCTCTTGATGCTTTTAGCATCATTCAAAAATTTGCCCAGAAAATCTTTCAATAACCTAACTCATGGCTTGAGTTTTTTCTTCACTTCCCCCAGCTTGCGAAATGCTGAGTGTGTTCTTCCTTCTTGGTTTTCTGATTACAGATCTTTGCACATTTTGTTGTAATACTTGGCTTTATCTTCGTAAACTGATCTTTGAAATTTTCTGTTCAGCTGTTGGACCTCCTCATTTCTTCCATTTGCTTTATCATCTCTACACTGGAGAGCAGTTTTCAGTGCCTCTCATCCATTTGACCTTTTCTTTCTTTCCTGTCTTCACAACGACTTTTTGCTTTCTTCATGTATGATGTTCTTGATGTCATCCCACAAGTCTTTTAGTCCTCAGTCCTTAGTGTTTAATGTATCAAATCTGTGCTTCAGATGATCTCTAAATTCAGGCGGGATATATTCATGATCATATTTTGGCTCTTTTGGACTTGTTTTCATTTTCTTGAGCTCCAGTTTGAATTCGCATATGAGTAATTGATGGTCTGTCCCACAATCTGCCCCTGGCGTTGTTTTGACTGATCATATGGAGCTTTTCCATCTTCTCTTACTGCAGATATAGTCAAGTTGATTTCTATGTATTCTATCTGATGAGGTCCATGTGTATAGTTGTCTCTTGTGATATCTAAAGAAAATATTTGAAGTGAACAAATCATTGGTTTTTCAGAATTCTACCATGCATTCTCCAGCATCATTTCTATCACCAAGGCCATATTTTCCAACCACTGATCCTTCCTCTTTGCTTCCAACCTTTGTATTCCCATAACCAGTAATGATCCATACATCTTGATTGCATGTTCTATTTTGTAAGTCAACCAATTTGACAATTGGGTGCACCAGCTCTAGGAAATTAATACAGTGTCTCAGGAAAAAAAAAATACTTATGAAACTATAAGGAAAAATAATTCAGTAAATCTTTTGCTTTAAAAAAAAAATGTATAGATGATTATACCCCACCTTCAGATAGTGGAAAACTCAGCCTGTCCAGGGAAGACCTGCATATCCATAGTTTATCACATGATTCTGATGCATGATATGTATGTTCATACATTGAAATAATGTTTTCAGACACTTAAAGTGTGTTAACTAAAGAAGCGTTTGT
>NW_006408992.1:322278-333443 GCF_000296735.1 Chrysochloris asiatica | reverse complement strand
TTCAGACTCAGCAGTTCTCTGTATCCAAAATTAGACACTGCCCAGTCCTGTGCTACCCTCAAAATTGAAGCTATGTCTGAACTCGTTGTTGCAGACATTGTATCAACCTACCCCCTGTGGTTCCTCTTTTTACTGACTTTCTATTTTATGAAGCATTATGTCTTCTCCAGGTACTCCTGGATAACATGTCTAAATTTCGTGAGATAAAGTCTCTGTATCTCACTTCTAAGGAGAATTCTGGCTATGTTTCTTCCTAGAGAGATTTATTTGCTCTCTGGCAGTTTATGGCATAGTCAATATCCTTTGCCAACACCATAAATCAAAGACATTGATTCTTCTTTGGTCCTTACTCATTATCCACTGTTTTCTTATGAGACGATTGAAAATATCTTATCTTGGGTCATGCACACTTTAGTCATCCAAGTGCCATATTTGCTTTAAACACTTTCAAGAGATTTTTCCAGCAGATTTGCCCAATGAATTTTGGTGTTTGATTTCTTGACTGCTGCTTCATAGACGTTGATTGTAGAAATGCACAAGATGGGACTTGAGTAAAGATTGCTGCAACATAGCAGACTGCTCAGTGATGGTTCTGACTCATAGGGACTTGCTTAGGGTTTCCAAGGAGCAGCTGGTAAGTTTGAACCCCCAACCAGGTGGTTCAAACTGATCTTGCTGTCCAGTGCTTTACCCGACAACACCACACCAGGATTCCGGGCAGTGATGTATACTTTATAACTGTAGCCCATGCATCATAGAAAAATTTCAATTAATAGTATTTACAGCAAGTGATATGATAAAACTGAAATGTTTCAGTTACAAGAGCTTAAACGAGAGTAGGAATGCCAATAGAAGAAGAAGTCTAGGCCTGAGTGTAGGAGTTTGTTGTTGTCATCATTAAGTTATTACATGGATATTTTGAGAAAATGCCATCTCTTATTCAGAATGGTTTTTTTGAGAATGGGGATTCTGCATTTAAATTAAAAAGGTGGAAAAAATGGTGGAAGGTTTTGATACTGCAGGAAAGATATTTCTTTTTGCAAGATGGCAAGGATGAGAAGGAGTGAAATCGAAGAGATATTTGGAGGAAGGAAAAAAGGATCTATTCTTATATGACATACACAGATAAAATGGAAATGGTCACAATGATGCTACCATGAGAGAAAGTGACGGGAGAAAGTTCCAAGGGAAGGGGAGAGGGTTAGGATAGTTTAACAAATAAGTAAATTGATGATGAATTGTGTCCTGACAGAGAAGGCCTCAACGTGTTTGGATAGATGGAATTTCTTTGAGCCGCATCACACAATCATAAAAACAAAAGGACTTTAAGCTTCTGTTCTTGAAAATACCACGTGGAAACACACATACCCTTTTAGATTGGAATAGGCACCAATCCAGATATTAAGTACCTCTGTGAAATTTTATCTTCCAAAGAGACACTAGCAGCTGAAATTTGCAGCTGGAACATCAGCTGCATAGAGCAGTTAGACAACAGGACTACGTTATTTGTGCAGTTTTAGGGTTTGTGAAATGGAATTACACATACCATTTTCATTCCAGGGTTTCATGGGATGTCATTTTAGGTGACAGTACATCATGCCGACAGGCCCGATATGGCTCCCTTCCTTCTTAAGGGAAAATTGGAGGAGCTGTGTTGGATGAGAGGAGTTAAAATGTAGTTTATTATTCTCAAGCGTTTTATCTCTCATTGCAGGCTTTTTGGCAGGTAATTAAGACTTCATGCAAAGTGGCAGCATCAATGGGCTCAAGCCGTGGCAACCATAGTGAGGTTGGCCCAGGATCCGGCAGTGTTTCGTTCTGCTGTGCATAAGCTCTCTATGAGTCGGTACCGACTCAATGGCACCTAACAACAACAACAACAAGACTTCATGCAAATCATTTTCAAAATACAGAGTGTTTGTCTGTTCCAAGTCTCTGTAGCATGCAGGTTTCTGAATTTAGTTTGGTGTAATTTTCCAATAAAACAAGCAAGAATATGGTACTGACTGAACCTTGTTGTTGTTGTTATTGTTAAATGTCATCAAATTGGTTCCAAACCATAGCGACCTTGTAGAGGGCTTCCAAGGAGCATCTGGTGAGCTTGAATCACTGACTTTGGAGTTTAAACCGACTTTGCAGTCCTGTGCAACTGAACCTTGTTGTTGTTGTTGTTATGTTCCGTGGAGTCATTTCTGACTCATAGAGACCCTGTACAAGGTTTCCAAGACTGTAAATCTTTATGAGAGCAGAAAACCTCATCTTTCTCCTGAGGAACAGCTGGTAGTTTCAAACTGCTGACCTTGTGGTTTACAGTCCAATTCGTAAGCGGGGGTGGGGGGAAAGATTTAGAACGATCAGTTCCAGCCAAACAGCATGTAGTGTTTGGAAAACAAAACAAAACAAAAAACAACAACAAAACACCCCCAGTAAGTAGATGTGCTTAAGATCTGAAGAAATTACATTTTGCCTAGTCATCTTGGATCAGTTCTAAATGTGTGCAGAACACAAGTAATAAAGAAATGAGTAGATACTGTATTAAACATGTCCATCTGAATTCTCCATCATCTCTTCCCTAATTATATATTTATTGATTTCATGCATGCTACTGAGGTAAGTAAAAACTAGTTCCTGTCCTGAGACAGTCACAGTCTAATAAGGAGGCAGTAAGAAAAAGTTTACGTAACAATGAAAGAAAAATCATGTTAAAGACATGTAACATTGAGCAAAAATTCTTCTGCATAGGTTGTCAGAAGAGGCCGTCTTAGATAGCTGAATCTTCCTGTAACAAAGAAGTTTGTCAATTAATGAAAAGAATGAAAATATGTCATTGAACAATGTCCAATGCATCTAAAAGTATAAACAATTATATTTTTACTCTGAAAATAGGTCATTATCTGGATGGTTAGTTCGTAATTTATTTTTTCCAAGGATGGATTACTTTCTTCACACATTATATAAAATGTATTCGATATGTTTGGTTACATTTTAAAGGATAGAGTTCATTCTTTTCTTATATTAGGATACACTGAAAAATCTATCAAGGATTTAAATATTGAATATAAATACAAAGTAAACATTAACATTTTAAAAATCTTTTCTTATAGTGAAAAAAAGCATTTTTATGGAAAAAAGAAAAATAACACTAGTGAAACTAAACGATATAAAACTCTAGAAAAGTTTTTTAGTCCCAAACTAGAATTAGCAAAATGGAAACACGGAAACCTGAGACAAGATTATTTGCAACAAATGGGACAGGAAAAATGCTAGTTTCTTTTTGTTTTTTAATTCTTAAAGGTATACTTGTAAATTAATAGTCAAGATCACAACAACCCAATAAGAAAATAAAAAGTAGATAAACAGAAAACAGTCCTGATCATAGACAGTGCTTAGACAAAGAGCTGTACCATACACACTGGAATAAATACAACAGCAACAACAAGGAGCAACATAAGCAATTTTGGGTTGGGTGTAAGGAGCTCTGGTAGCATAATGGTTACGAATCGGGCTGCAAACCGCAAGGTCAGCAGTTCAGAACTACCAGCTGCTCCACGGGAGAAAGATTAGGCGTTCCGCTCCCGTAAAGATTTACAGCCTCGGAAACCCTGTACAGGGTCGCTGTGGGTCGGAACAGACTCCACGGCACTTAACAACAACAACAACAAGCCATTGAGTCAACAAAAAAAAGAAAATGAAAGTATTCAGAAAACTTTGATCCAGCAGAAAGGGGTAAAACAAACAAACGGCACAGAGAAAGAACAGATAGAACGAATCAAAGAAAATAATATGATAGATTCAAGTCTAACCATATCAATGCCATTATTAAATATTAAAGTTTTAAGTTAATAATCATATTAAACAACAAAATTGTCAAGTTGTATGAAACAAACCAACAAACAAGAAGTACGTATTTGCAGACAGAAATATCCAAGGGAACAGTGACTATCAAAATTAGTTTAACATTCAAACATATCCACCTGCATAGTTTAATATTTTTAAGTAGCTATTGTAATTTGCTACATTAATTACCAACAAAAATTTAAAGTATTGGTTCATCTAAAAGTATGGAAAAAAATACGTTTGACAAAATTCAACATCCTTTTGTCATAAAAGCTATCAGCAAAGTAGGAATAGAAGGAAAATTTCCCAAATGACATCTATGAAAAATCTACAAGTGATAACATATTTGAAACGGAAAGATTGGATCATTTCCCCCCAAGATTTGAACCACAAGGTTGGTCGTTCAAGCTCACCAGACACTCCTGGGAAACCCATACAGGGTCCCTGTGGATCGGAACTGACTCGGTGGCACTTAACAATAAGTCTATTCTACTAGGAGCTCTGGCAGCGACATGGGTTATGAGTTGAGCTGCTAATCGCAAAGTCAGCAGTTAACATTTTCCAGCTGCTCTACAGGAGAAAGATGAGGCTTTCTGCTTGTATAAATATTTACAGCCTCAGAAATCCTACACAGGGTCACGATGAATCCGAACTGAGTCCATGGAACATAACTACCACCTCCACCGTTCATTCTTACATCTTTAAAAAAAAAAATTGTTGGAGGTTCTAGAAAGTGTCGTCAAGCAAGAAGAGGAATTAATAGGCGTGCAGATGAGAAAAGAAGTATTTAAACTAGCTTTGGGGTAATGCGCCAGACTGCAAAGCCATTTGAACTGCAAAGTTGGCGGTTCAAGCTCATCCGCTACTCCTGAGAAACCCTATACAGGGTCGCTGTGGGTCAGAACCTACTCGACAACACTTAGCAACAACAACTATTAATAGATGCAATCATTATTCATGCAGAAAACCCACAGGAAAATACCAAAAAAGTTACTAGAAGTGCTAAGTGAATTTAGCAAGGTTTTAGGACATAAGATCAATATACAAAGTGGATACATTAACAATGAACAATTAAAAATTAAAATTAAAAGAATATCATTTAAAACAGCATAAAAATATAAAATATTTAGACAAAAATCTGGCAAAATATGCATAAGCCCTGTATACTATAAAGTGTAAAACCTTGGGAGAGAAAGTAAAGATAACTTAGGCAAATACAGAGATATATTCATGGATTGGATAGGTCAACATTAATATTTCATTTCTCCCAAAATAAACCTATGGATTCCGTGTAATCCTAATTAAAATCCCTTCAGGTTTTTCTCTTCTTTTTCTTCATAAAAGTGACAACTGATTCTAAAAATCATAGGAAATGCAAAGAACCTCGAATAATCAAAACATGTTTATTTGTTTCCCCTCCCCCCCCGAACGAAGTTACAAAGATAATACTGATTCCAACCTTTAACACAACTACATAGCACGTGAACAATTATGATATTGGTATACAGTAGATAAATAGATAAATGAAACACAAGACAGAGTCCACATATACAAACAACTAATTTATTAAAGGAGGTACAAAGTCAATTGAATGAGAACTGCTAGACTTTTCAACAAATAATGATTGTTGTTGTTGTTAAGTGCCATCGAGTCAATTCTGACCCATAGTGACCCTGTATAGGGTTTTTGAGGAGCAGCTGGTGATGCTGAACCACCCACTTCGTAGTTCAAACAACTTTGCATATTTGGCGCATTAACCCACAGTGCCACACAAATGATGATGGAAAAACTTAAAATCTATATGCGATAAAAACAATAAGATGATGCATAATTAGCACCATTTATAAAAATAAATGCAAACTGGCCTTTAAACTTACACATAAAGCAGAGAATTATGAGTGTTCTAGAAAAAAGGAAATAGGATGCATTGTTTGTGACCTTGTGTTAGGCAGAGATTTCTTAGATACAATACCAAAAGCACCATTCATAAAAGAACACATAGATTAATTGGATGATGGAAAAGTTAAGAATTTCTGCTTTTTGAAAAACACTTAAAATAATGAAACAATGATCCACAAACTGGCATACACACTAAAGCATTCTAAAGGAAAAAAAAAAAAAAGTTAGTATGTTGTTGTTAAGTGCCGTTGAGTCGATTCCGACCCATAACGACCCTGTACAGGGTTTCCGAGGAGCAGCTGGTGAGCTTGAACCACCGAACTTGCAGTTCAAATGACTTTGCAGTCTGACGCATTAACCCACAGCGTCACACCAGGACTCAACTGCTTTTACTGGGGCTCTTGATAAATACGTCATCTTTGGCATCTATTCATCCATTTCCTCTCTGCTGCTGTTACTGTTGGCTGTTTTCATTGAGTTCAAATTAGCACTAGTCCTACAGAATGACCCACAGCTGCTATAGAAGAACACTCTTAGGAATAAACTTTCTGTAATAATAATAAAATAATCTGACCAACTTTGTACATAGTTATCAATGTTTTTAATTGCTAATGCTTCGCGTGACCCCTGAAATTTAAAACTTTTGGGAACATAAGATAAAAGTTGAATTTCTCGTCATGCTGTGTGATTCGCTTTTCCTTTTAGAATGTCTAATTTGCAGGTTGGTCAAATTCCAACTTTTCTCTGGAAACTTTAGTGGACAATAAAATTGCTTAGTAAATGAGATTTAAGACATTCATGTATATGTGACAGTGTTAATAGCAAGATAATTACAGAGCTAAAATAAATTTCAGAAGTAGTTTTGACTATCAAGTTTCTATTCATGGCCAAATTTCAGTAAAAATACATTTTACATGTTAAAATATTGAGTTTTCTGCTTGGGCTCTGTCATCAATTAACTTTTGGATTCCTATTATTTTCCATTTATTCATGTTCCTTATGGTGCTGTAGGGTCAGCACTGGACTGTGAGCCACAGGCTCAGTGGTTTAAACCCACCAGCAGCTCCTCTGAAATCCTATACAGGGTCACTATGAGTCAGAACCAACTCACCAGCACTTAGCAACAACAACAGCAATGAAAGCTATCACATGCCTTATCTTTCAACCTGTTGATTTGATTTTTTCTAATTGTTTACTTCGTGTCGTTTTGCCTTATTTGGAAAGAGAACTGTTTTGTAGTTTTCTTTGTTATGAAAACTGACCTGTACTATCAACTTTTTTTACAAAGTTATAAGTCACCCTAATTTTAATAAAAATATACTTCTAATTTCACATAATTTTTATTAATTAGACTTTAATTTATATATGGTCTGAGGTAAGGTTCTGTTTTTCCCTAAATCATGTATTTATACCTTAATGCCTTCAACTAATACTTATTGAGTATTTTCTATATGCCATTTTATGTGCTATTGCAGTTAATCAATTGAATTGGTATTCATTCTATTATCCAGTTGTTGTTAAGTGCCGTCGAGTCGGTTCCGACCCATAGCGACCCTGTACAGGGTTTCCTAGGGTGTAAATCCTTACGGGAGTAGAAAGCCTCATCTTTCTCCCGCGGAGCGGCTGGTAGTTTCGAACCGCTGACCTTAAGGTTCGCAGACCGATTCGTAACCACTACGCTACCAGCTTCTACTATATACTGGGAACTGTTTTAGGAGGTGGGATATACTATTTTAAAATAAAGCAAATCAAAAACAGTATTAAAGTCCTATGCTACTGAGGAAATCAGACCCCCAAACATGTTAGTTAATAAGCGCTGTCGAGTCAGCATCTGACTCTCAGCAACCCTGTACAGGGTGCTTGAGGAGCAGCTGGTGAGCTTGAACCATTGGTCTTTCGGTCCAATCCGACATTTACAGTCCAGTACATTAACCAACAGCGCCACACCAGGACTGAACCCCAAACATACACCCATAAATTTTATGTATCATACCTCAGTAATTTAAAATCCAGTGAACACAATTACAACTTAGTTTAGTGGGATGAGTTTTAGGAAGTCAGATTTCTGGTATCTCTTTCTCTATATGTGTGTGTGTGTGTTGCTGGTATGACACTGTGGGTTAATGCACTGGACTGCAAAAATTGGTTTGAAACACAAGTTTGGTAGTTCTAGCTCAACTGCTGCTCCTTAGAAACCCTGTACAGGGTTGCTATGGGTTGGAACCAACTCAATGGCAGTTAACAACAACAACAAGAGATGTGTGTGTGTGTGTGTGTGTGTGTGTGTGTGTGTTTAATACATATATAAAAATTAATTCAGTGTCTCTGAGTTGATTCCAACTCAAAGTGACTCAGGGTAGTATTTACGAAGCTATAAATTTTTACAGGGGCCTAAAGCTTCAGCTTTCTTTCTCAGAGTGACTTGTGGATTTGAAGTGTCAGTCTTGTATCACAAGTCCAATGCTTATCCTATAGTTCCATCAGGGCTCCTAATGCTTACAGAGCGAGAACGTACTATATTACGAGAATATATACTCACCAAAAGGTTGCTCATTTGAATGAAAGATGAGGAAGCCTGTTTCCGTAAAGGTTTTGTTTTTGTTGTTGTTGTTATGTGCCGTGGAGTTGGTTCTGACTCATAGCAACCCTGTACAGGGTATCCGAGGCTGTAAATCTTTATGGGAGCAGAAAGCCCCATCTTTCTCCCTTGGAACAGCTGGTAGTTTCGAACTGCTGACCCTTAGTTTTGCAGCCCAATTCCTACGCTACCAGAGCTCCTTCCGTAAAGGTTTTACAGCCTCAGAAATAACCTGAGGCAGTTCTCCTCTTCCTGAGAGGGCTGCTATGAGTCAGAATCAGCTCGATGGAAGTGGGACGTTGGATTCTAGTTACTAAGTATATATGTGGGAATCCTGGTGTGGCACTGTAGGATAAGCACTAGACCTCAAAGTCTAGTTTGAACCACAAGCTCGGTGGTTTAAACTCTCCAGCTGCTCCTCGGAAACTCTATACAGGATCGCTATGAGTTGGGACCGACTTGATGGTACTTAACAACAACAACTGATATATTTGAATATGTCTGTGTGTATGAGGTGGCTTCACAAATTTTGTGACAAAGGTTCCATTATTTTTCGTTTCCATTTTCCCTGTGAACTTCCTCATATTGTTTGTGTATCCTCATTTTATCCTGACTAGAGTCTCATATCAGTTCATGATTAACTCTTTTTCTGCAGACACAGAATCAGAGAACCACAGTAAGTTCATACATGGTACAAAGTTTCAATCCCGTGGGGAATAAAAAAACAACAAAAACAACAGCCTTAGTATTATAGGCCAGGTCATGGCCCGGCATTAGGCATCATCACTTCAGCAATGGAAATAGACTTCTTGAGATGTTAGCCTCACCACCCTTTTGACTTCAGCAGACTTGAGAGTCATCACAATGTCTCCTGTATGTGTGTGTCCTTGTACATGTCACTGGAAAAGCCCTAGCATCAGCTCAATTATAGATTTAAAGGTGGTTGAATCGGATTCAATTGCCTTAGGCCACTTGACTTTGCCTTTAACTGTGTTCAGACGAATAGAAGCTTTAGACGGGAGGCTTTCCACAGATTATACAATTGGTCTGACATGTATATTGGTGTGGTTTTGTAGGGTGAGCACTGGACTTCTAACCTCAAGGTCAGTGGTTCAAATCCTCTAGCTGCCCCTCAGAAACCCTATGCGTTATCGCTAAGAGTCAGAAGTGACTCAACAGTACTTTACAACAACAATGTATATACGAATATAGGTGTTTGCGCATTTCTTTAAGAGACAGCACTGAGCATAGAAGATATGTACATATGCATGTCTATAAGAAATATATAGAAGTGCATAGGTGATGTGTATAAACATACATAATAGAACCATGTGGGTGATGTATGTACAAAGGACGTCTTTAAGAGATAGGATCATGTACATGATGTATGTATGTATGTGTGTTTGTGTTGTTGAATGCTGTCTGTAATTCATGTGTCCTGTATGCATGTTAGTAAGAGGTGGAGCTTTACATATGACATATATATGTATATCATCTCTTTGTAAGAGGCACTGTAAGCTTACTGAGGTGGAATGGAAATGGATATATTTCCATACAAAGCAAAACACAACCACCAATAAAATGTTTATCTGCAACAAGAGGAAATAATAAGCTTTGCAAATAAGAGCATTAAAAGGAAATGCTTGTCATTAAAGTTTCATGTCTTTGAACTAGCAAACTCAGATGTACTGAAACCTCATGTACAGTCATGAATAGATTTCCCATTAGCTTTGGGTCCGGGAGGATCAGCAATCTTCCCCCAAGTGCCCTTATTAAAACATGCTATGAATGAATGTCAAAGGAGCTCTGGTAGCATAGTGGTTATGAATAGGGCTGTGAACCACAAGGTCAGCAGTTCGAAACTACCAGCTGCTCTGCGGGAGAAAGATGAGGCGTTCTGCTCCCGTAAAGATTTACAGCCTCGGAAACCCTGTACAGGCCCGCTATGGGTCGGAAACGACTCCACGGTACTTAACAACAACAACAACAACAACATGAATGAATGTCAGGACACCAATCCAAATACAGTCCATGTCCCTGACAATAGTCTGCTCTACCTCTCTGGTCTCGTTTCTAAAATAATAGACTTGCAATGTGCGGCTGTTGTGGATGTCTGTTTCCTTTCATTTCTTTAAGATTTTTTGAAATGACTTTGATACGTGAATGCAAAGAGCTCATGAAAGGAAGTGATATGTGCCCTGTAGTTTGTTGGTTGTTTACCCATCGGATTGGATTGCTCTGCTTTAGAAAATGTTAAAAGCCAACCAGCATGGTTCTTAGAGAGGTTTTCATCATGAATACACACAAGCCACTTCACACAATTTATATTTGTTGTTACTATGAGTTGTGGGGGGTGCTGTCTGCATCAGTGGTACTATCAGAGGAAGTGACACAAATATGACTGTCTATAAACTTTGTGTGCAGTGTTTCAGCAGAAATTCATTCTGTTTTATAAAAATATCCATGTAGGAAGCATGAACAGTCTTATAAGCTCACTGGTGACTGCCCTGTCTACTTGTGAGTGGAAGTATGGAAAAATGCAGCAATGAAGACATGGGCTGAGTTTGGCCAAGTTCCATAGACACTCGCTGACCTTGAGATAAAAGAGAGAAGAGGAAGGGCTGGCTGGTCTAAAGTTTAGGGAGACTTGTGAACTCCCGAGCCCATGGACACTGACCTAGCCACTGGGGCATAGAGTTGAGAGTGCAGCGGCCAGCTGGTCTGAAGTGGGGGCAAGACATGCAAGAACTCCCAAACTTGTATATGTTGTTGTTGTTATGTGCCGTCGAGTAGGTTCCGACCCATAGCGACCCTGTACAGGGTTTCCGAGGGTGTAAATCTTTACGGGAGT